>NC_140950.1:46904431-47026931 GCF_014529385.1 Adiantum capillus-veneris | reverse complement strand
GGAGAGAAGAGGATCCACGAGAGGGTCTGATTTTTTTAAAAAAAACGAAGGCACTGGCAAAATCGCAAATGTTTTAGGTTTTTTCAGATAGATAGAGAGAAAGAGAGAATAATTTTAACGTCATAGAAAAGTATATATATGTGTGTGTGTGTGTGTGTGTGTGTGTGTGTGTGTGTGTGTGTGTGTGTGTGTGTGTGTGTGTGTGTGTGTGTATATATATATATATATATATATATAGAGAGAGAGAGAGAGAGAGAGAGTCAAGAAGAGAGAGAGAGAGAGAATGTCCTTGGCTACTCATTGGAGGGAGGGGTGGCAATGGGCGGTGGTGGTAGGAGTAGGGGTGGCACATGGTGGTAGTAAGTTAGCACCACTAACCACCAGTGGTGGGCTAGGATGTTTGGCGGTGATGGGTGCTAAGGGGCGGCAATGGGAGGTAGTGGTGGTGGGATGGGGAAAAAAAGGCTCACTCCAAAGCTCGCTTCTTAACCGTCCCCCTTGGCATCTCATGCATATTATGGTTGAGGCTAAGTAAAGGGAAGTCTTCATAGCTACGGTTGAGTGTGTATGGCTCAGATGCCTTATGGTTGATTTGGGTGTTGGATATGACACTACCAACACTATCTACACTGACAGTCAGAGTGCATTAGTAGTTGCAAGGAACCCATTTTTTCATGCTCGCACAAGGCACATTGAGGTGTATTACCACTATGTTAGGGAGAGGCTCTCAGTAGGAGAGATCATCTTGGCTTATGTGCCAACATAGGACAACCTTGCAGATCTTTTCACAAAGGCATTGTCTCGTGAGAAGTTCAAAGCTTTTTGCAAATCTTTGGGCTTACTTCCCTTTCTAGACTGATCATGTCCTCAGGGCATGGCACTTCCCTTTACTCTATGTGCCAGCTCTCGTTCATCGCATCACTCCAATGGGGATTTTTTACCATATACATTGACGAGAGCAAAGCGAACCCCGAACCCCCGACGGCCTCTAAAAAACCGAGGACCGAATGGCGCGCCTCGAGCCTGTCATGGTAAAGCAAACAAGGGGCACCACCTAGCTTCAGTGGGTAGGACGCAAACAACACACCACCATAACAAAGTTTTCATCCAAAAGAGATGGATGCTTGGGAGTAATGATGAAGAGGAAAGGGAATGAGATCAAGTGAGAGAGAGAGAGAGAGAGAGAGAGAGAGAGGGAGGGGGTATAGCGGCTTAGTACTTAGGCACCACAAAAGGATGGCGAATCCGCACACCCTTCACACATACACAAGCTCACTCCAAAACACAAGACTAGGTGGCGATTCCGCACACCTCACATGGGCAAAACATTGCAAGAAAACATACTCACAAAACCTCAAGCTTTATTTAGAGAATTAGGCGATGAAATGGGGAGCATAGGGTAGGGGAATGAGAAGGGAGAGAGTGGTAGAGCACATGGCGGATAGGTGGGAGTTGATGGCGAAGACTAGCACGAGGATTATGGCCATCATCCTTCATTTAGTTGCCCTTCATCTTCCATAGCCAAGGGTGTAGAGGTCATGCTCAAAACAAGCATGGTGATTGCGGTGATGGTGTGGGTGTGTGTGTGTGCACTAGGCACACACAGTGCATAGTGTGTTCTTTGGTGATGGTGTCCCCTCTTTATATAAGGGAGGATGGGGGAGAAATTCTAGAATTTAAAATGAAGAAATCATTATCTACATAGGCCATGTGACTGTGGGCCCCACTTGTCTGGCTGTGTGTATATGTGCCAGAACAGCTGTCTCATGAGAGAGAGACTAAGAGAGAGAGATGGGTTGATGAAAAAAAGTGAGAGGTGACATGGAGAATAAAGTAATTACAAGAGGGGAGAGAGGGGAGTATGTTCAGAGGTGAATCTGTGTGCATATGTGTGTGAACACAAGAAAAATCAGGTAACCACCGGGTGGGGATGGGTCTGTGGACACCTTTTTCAGTGAAACTGAGTGTGTGTGAGTGTGGGGGAGGTTATTTAGCTACAAGACAAGAGACATGGCGCCCTTTAGAGAGAGAGGGGGGTATTTGGGTCATGGGATATGATAGGAGAGAGAAAGAGGGGGTGGGGTATACTATTTTGGAAGATAGGGTAAGCTGCATGTGAGTTAGGGTGCATTATTGGTGAGTTATAATGCATTATTGGTGAGAGGTGGGGTAGCTTGAGGGGAGAGAGAGAAAGGAGAAAGGACAAGGGGAAGAGAGAGGGGGTTGACCTTTTTAGTGGAGCATTAGGAGAAATATGAACCTTGCATGGGCCTTGTAAGGAATCCTAATTTTTAGGGATTAAGGCTAATGTTGTGTGGGGTTTAGGGGGCAAGGGCATTGAAGAAGGTAGTTTTGAGTAGGCTTTTCTAGTCTTTTTTTTAGACAAATGTAGGATGTGGACCTAAAGGGTTGCTTTCTCTCTCTAGCTTTTTTTAAAGTGCAGGAAGCATAGGGGTGTGTCCACATCAGCAATTCCGTGGGTCAAAAAGAGTCAAAATTTGATTTTTTTAAAAAATTTTCATTTTTATTTGTTTTTTACTTAAAAATCCCTCCCAACATATATACATATCCAAAAATCATTTTTTGACCCATTTTTTAACCCACAAGCTTAGAAAGTCCATTTTTTCAAAAATCTTTTCTCCCAAAAAGTAATAAACATTTTGTTCTCTCATCCTCCTCCCTCCTCCCTCCTCCCTCCTCTCTCCCTCTCCCTCTCCTCTCCCTCTCTGCCCCTACCTTCCTCCTCCTCCCCAATCTCTCCCTCCCCTCCCTCCCTCCTTCTCTCCTCCCATCCTGCTCGGCCTCTCTACCCTTCCCCCTCTATCTTTTCATCATTTTCTTTCTCACGCAACAGCTTCCATGGTGCTCACGGACATCACAAATGGTTTGCTTCCACCACCACGTACTCCGCACACCAAAATCATACATATTCGCTTACCCACGACATTTGCACCGAAGACCACTAGTGAAGGTGATCAAAGGTCATCACAGGAACGTCGCACCGCTTGTGAGACCAATGTTGACATTTGGGTGGATGGCCATTTGTACCCTTACGATCCTATAAGCCGCTTCCATCCACCGTTTAATAGTCTTTCCACATTTCTTCAATTTCTTGGGAGGGGAGAAGCAAGCTTGTTAGGCTATTGCAAGTGGCTGTGTATGGGTGCAGGTGCTTCTTTGCATATGTGGATGCACGAATGTCAAGCTCTTCACCTGAAGACGACGGCATTACAAGAGAGTGTTGCCTCTTCGGAGAGGGTAGTTAAAAGTCTTGAACAACAAATGCAAGAAAAGGAGTCCCACATCCAGAAGCTTACCAACACCATCACATACTTGAAAGAAACACCCCTTGGTGCAAGGGAACGCAAACGCCCGTATTCATCCATTGAAACTCTTGCACATTCCGGAGGAGCACGCAAACGACGAGTTACAGCCACAAGGTGATTTGGTCTTTACTTGCATGCTGCATTCTTACTTCACACTATTTTCTAACATTTATGTTTATTTGTTGCTAGAAACTTCATTCAGGAGGCATGCGGTGGAACAAGCCAAGATAATCGAGTCAACCTTCTCACTAGTTGTCTCAATACCGAGGACGTTATTTCTATCTTACAATCACCTGGAGGTAAGCCCATTAAGGATAAAGTCACCAAGGACCTTATGCGTAAATTAAGAAATGTGGTTAATGATGATGACGTTCAACAAGCTTGTGATGAGGCTGGAATTAGTACCAAAGCCTATCAGGCTATTTTTCAACTCCTAAAGGATGCCCTCAAAGAACATGGCATTGTGGAAAACCTATTTCCCGTTCCTCACAAGGTCAAGCTCGCAAAGAAGGCCACAAACGAAGATGTGTTCTCCCGCATTGGGACATACCTACACATTGAGGACACAATGCCAACTTCCCTTTATGCTTCGTGCGCAACAAAGACAAGGGGAAAAGGTAAGAAACAATCCATAAGACCTTCGAATAAGGGCTTTCCTTACATAATGTGGAACAATATTTTTGTGGATCTTAGAAGGCTTCAAGAAGCCATGCTTAGATTTTACGAGCTACCTGAAGAAGGTGACACACTTTACTTTTTTCTTTGGTATTACTCTTTTCATAGAAGCTGAAGTTTAAGGTCTTAGCACTATTTATTTTGTAGTGCTTGGCACAAAAGTCGCTTTTGTGCTGAAACTCGATGAGTGACAAATAGTGAAAGGCCGAAGGTTAGAGAGGCTAAGTGTCACTCTAATGAATGAGGCCCTTCTGCAAACCAAGCGAAGGGATTCAGTCGAGCCATATCCCACCCTATCTTTTAGCGTGCAATCAGAGAAAGACATTTGGTGGTTGGGTGCTATTGAGGTGCCCAAAGAGACCAATGGAGTACTTTCGTGGATTTTTGAGAGAACTCCATGGATCACAGAAGTAATACACTCCCAAATTGCAGGTCAGAAGTTGGAGATTGAGGGCTTTGGTAGTTATGATGTGGAGTGGAACTTAGGTGGGGATTTGAAGACCATAAAGTGTTTGCTTGGTTGCAAACAAGGGGCTTCTTCTCTCATGCCTTGTCCATTTTGCACTCGAGGGTACAAACCTAATGGACAAAAATCACATAAGAGCACTGCAAAGGCTAGTTACATGCTTCCATGGCAAGGGCATGGAGAACAAGGGTTAGATTGTCATGATGTCGGAGATGAAGGTAGAGAATGGAAAGCGTCTATTCTGAGATGTCCCATGCTCAATGCCCCAGACCGTGATCAAAAGGACCACACTTGGAATCCAATCTTTAGATTTCCTCTATCAAATGTACATTACACGCATTCATGCGTATTTTTGATAGGCTATTGAAGCTCCACATTGACTATGCTTTCACAATGAAACCGTTGGAAAAGTCCCAGGAAGCGATCGAAAGAGTGGAGGTACTCTTGAATTCCATTGGTTGTCGCGGTGGAAATGTGTCTATAGTTGCTGCAAAGAACACAGGGGAGGCCCATGAAATTGCTCAACAAGTGTCAATGAGTGGACAAAAAGCTAGACACTTTTTGAAGAAAGTTTCCCAAGGAAAGCCAAGTCGATATGATGCTCAAAGCAGCTCCAACCAGCAGGCAGGTAACCTTTGGGAGCTTTGGAAGGAGTTATGCAAAGCTACTACTGACAATGATTCAAATGGCGAGCTTGCAAACAAGCGCAAGCAAGTTTGGGCCCATTTTGATAAAATGGTCAAGCTTATGAGCCTTAACAGCACAACAGAAGAACAACGGCAATCATTTCAAGAAGCTTTGGCGGATTTTACCAAGGTCTTCACCCCTTTCTTGGGGTGAAAATAACATCACACATTACATGGTAAGTCATTCATGGTGTATTCATTACAAGGGATTGTTTTTATTTACTAATGTGGATCGTTTGCTCATGTGAACAGCATATCTTGTTTGCGCATGGTGCATTTTTTATGCACAAGTATGGATCGCTTGAAATTTTTAGCACTCAAGGCATGGAGAAGTCCCATTATCGAGCAAGGGGAGTGTACTTCAAAAATACTCGACATGGTGGTGGAATGGTGCAATCCAATTATTTGGAGGAGATGTTCAACTGGTTTTTTCGCACAACATTTGCTCGTAAGCTCACAATGGAGCGTGCGCGACAATCCAAGATTGCTATTGAAGTGCGCAAATGGAGTCGTCAAGAGCATAGCAACAAGTGGCAAATGTCGCAAGGTCCCACCGAGCATGCTGCATGGCGGCAATGCAGAGTGGGACAAGGATCAAAGTGGATACTGCGCGAGTCACTAAACGTGAACGCAGGGTCCAACTCTTAGCGACATGTTTATTTAAAAAATAATACTTCTTTTAAAAAAATTAGTGTGAACAGGGCCCTTTTTAAATGGGCCCTTATAAATATTGCATGCTCTCATAAATCACTCATTTCTTAAGAATAGGTGAGCTCTTACCAACGAAATGGTGCGCACCAAACAAACCGCGAAGGAGAATCCGCCTGCCAACAAAAACACCCTCCAAGGATGTGAGAAGCCGTCATGGCTTAAAGGCACAAGAAAACGGCCACGAACACCTGGCCGTTCAAGGATCTCTTCTGGTAGTGGGCATGGTGGTAGGGCACGAGAGTCATCAAGGACTGTTGAATCTCCACCTCCTCAAGATATAACACCTAGAAAGAGAATGAAGCAACGTGCCCAGCGCTGGAGAGAAGCAGAGGGCCAGCAAACATCAGAGTCCGATAGGGAGCAACCGTCGCGCCCCCAATCACAAGCAGGACCATCCAGGTTTTGGGTGGTCAATACAGACACCGAATCAGAGAGTGAGCCACCATGGCTGCGAGAAAAAATACCGCGCACACACCGGGTGGCCGTTGGGGGGAAGACATTGCCTCAAGGCAAGGGAGCTCTCCCCACACGACAAGATCGGCAACCAAGGGAAGAGGAAGAATCAGAACAGGCTGCAGAACCAGCCCCTAAGCATGTAAACAGAAGCAAGTCTAAGTTTTTTAAGAAGCCTTCACGCCGCGTGCCAGCAAATGTGCAAGTGCCCCCAAGACAACCGCAGCGGCGCCGAAAAATAGCAAGGGTATTTGCAGAAATCCGCCACTACCAGAAGACGACGGAGCTCTTGATTCGACGCGCCCCCTTTGCTCGCACTGTGAAGGAAGTGCTTCAAAGCTATGGAAATCAGTATAGAATGCAAGCAATAGCGCTAGAGGCTATTCAAGAAGCTGCAGAGGCCCACATCATTTCAGTGTTGGAAGATACCAACCTATGTGCCATTCATGCAAAGCGAGTGACAATACAGCCAAAAGATATGCAGCTTGCACGACGATTGCGACGAGACTTGGAGCATTAGCCCAAGTTACCCCTCTTTTTGTATTGCACACCCTTATCTTTGTAATGATTTGACTTTCCAATGACAATATGATCAACAGTTGTGTCTACTCTGTCTATTATCTTTGTAATTTCAAGTTGTGTATGTAATTGTAGTCAATTTCAGTAAATTTGTGCATTTTAAGTACCCTTAGGGGTAGATAAGCCTACAAGGGGCAGAAAAAGGCCTGGCCACAAGGGCACGCAAATGGCCCATCCAAAATTGATGGATGGGCCATTTGTGCGCCCTTGTGGCCAGGATTTTTTCTGCCCCTTGTAGGCTTATCTACCCCCAAGGGTACTTAAAATAACCAAATTTACTAAAACCTATTGGTTTTGCATCAATATTTTATATGGATCCTTATGGACACCTTTTTTTGGTCATTTCAAGCTTTGAATTCCCTATAGGATATCAAAACAAATAACATATTGTGAAACCAAGTGTCCAATGTAATTTGACATTTTGGTGCAAGGGTGTAGTAGGTAGAGCTAAAGCAAGTGATAGTTTGTTGGAAACTTCATTTCATAATTGATTTGAGCTTTTCTAGTGTCCTTGAGTGTGAACATATACTAGAATTGCCATAAAAAGGTTGCATTTAAATGAATGATGCAAAACCAATCCATTGCAATAAATTTGTGCTTTTTAAGTACCCTAGGGGGTAGATTGGCCTATAAGGGGCAAAAAAATGCCTGGCCACAAGGGCGCGCAAATGGCCCATCCAAAACTGATGGAAGGGCCATTTGCGCGCCCTTGTGGCCAGGCATTTTTTGCCCCTTACAGGCTAATCTAACCCCCTAGGGTACTTAAAAATCACAATTATACTCAAATTGACTGCAATTACATACCTTGAAATAACAAAGTCAAAAAACAATTCATATCACCAATTGAAACAATTTTCAAGATTGACAAATCAGATTGAAAAGAATTTGCAATATAGAGAGACAATTTCAAATATTTTTTATTCCTTCTAGCACGGTGATTTTACATCATGTATCTGAGGAGTTCAGAATTTTTTTGACCATTTCCTGGTGCCTATTTTGCGCGTAAGGCAACTCTCCAGTCAAGAGGGACCGCGCTATGGCATTTGGGTCAGTTGAGCCAATGGAAGCATGTATCCCTATCTGGGCAAGCACTTTACCATGAAAGCCAGTGCCAAACGCTGTGCATACAAGGGATCTACGCACTAGGAAAACTTGATGCGCAATTTGAGCAATGGTACTCAAACACAAAAACTTGCTCAAAGCTTTTAACGACCAAGTCATAAAATGGGCTTGGGGAGTAAATTCATTATGGATAATGGCCACATCGCCAGGGGGGAGTTGTCCGAGGTAATGCGCAAGGGAAGCTTGAGGTCCAAAGCCCGTCCGCTTGCCACCCGTCCTTGCAGCAAAATCATCAACCTCCACAACATCCTGTCATAAACCGATGAAGGTTGAGAAAAAAGACACAAAGGATAAAATAGTAACATGAAAATTAGGATACAGTTTACCTCCTGCTCCTTGTCATCCTCCTCCCTGTTGCCCTTTGCATCCAAGTCAATGGTCCCATGCACCACAGATACAAGCTTTGGATCATCAGATGGGAGGTTGCATAATGACATAGGCATCCTAGCAGCCTCAACCTTGGCTTGCGTGGCTTGGAAATCTTCATCAGCCACGTGCAACTGCTCTGCTGCCAGGCCCTCCGCACATACAACTGCAATAGTGTCAGCAACAGAGTCCCCATCTGGCAAGAGCTTGCTTTCTAGGGCATCTGGCGTATTGTCTAAGGGACATTTGCTGCTGTTGCATGGCACGCTCAAGCATTCATCCATGCGCAGGCCAAATGCTTTTTCCAAATCATGCAGGAACACAAACTCCTCCCCATCCACTAACACTGAGGAGAAGCGGCTAATTTCTACCTCTGGGATAGCCACATCCATCAATGGTAGTGGCACTGGAGTGTCACTAGGGCCAGCCGAAACTATGGATTTCTCAACCACTTCCTCAAGACCCCTAGGATACTCGAGCTGGTGTGATTTTCCTTCCGCTGCAGGGTTCATGGGGATAACCTGCTGCTCCTTGGTGTCCTTGATAAAGGACCCAACTTGAAGGTGTGGTAAGCGGAGCCGAGAAAGGTACTCCACCCCAAACTTGCGCTTCTTGAGCGCTGACACCCCAGGGGCTTGCTCGTCCAAGTAATGGCCTGCATTGGTTGCAATTTCTTGGAATCGTTGCAACCGCTTGGCGAATGGGCGATCACCTTTGTGTATATAGCGCAAAAGATCGCAAGGCACCCAGATCCCTGCATGTGGGGGGATAGATACAGAATATTTTATGATGTGCTCCTCCATGAACGCAGAAATCTCCTCAAATGCATCCATGTGAAGGGCAACTGTGGCGTCAAGGTCAAGGAGACGAGTAAAAAATGTGTGGAGGTCCAACTTCCCTTTGTATTTGGTGTCCTCGAGGAAGAGGATGAAGTGTGACAAAGGGGTGGATGTGGGTACAGATGCAGAGGCTGTGGCAGCATCCATGTTTAGCCTGGGGTGTGGATAGAGAGTGGAGGAGCTCAGGAGTTGCAAAAGTGAAAATAGTGAATGAGTTAGGTGGCCCCCCTTTTATAATGTACCCTTTTTTTAAGACATTAAAAAAAAAAGGCACTTTCACCAAAAAAAATATTTCTCATCCCAATGCAAAAAATTATATTCAAAGGCATGATTTGCCGAAGCAAATCATGTTGATTACAGCGGGGATCAATATGAAAATTGCAAGAGTTACAAAGTTATAAGATCGATAGCATAGTTCCATCTATCCCCCAGTCCTCCTCGACCTTCAATTTGTCTTCCCTTCTTTTCCCAATCTGCGGACATTCATTACAATAAGCATCTAATGATCGACAAACCATGATGTATTGAAAATGTGGTGGAAGGATTCTCACCTTGTGACCTTGTAAACGAAATTGTGCTTGTTGAAGGGCCTCAAAAACCATAATAACCAAATGTTCTCGAACATTACTGAGAGTCCAATGCTTGTTCACTTGGACTGCCTCCAAATCATCGTTGGGTATCTTCACTGCAATGTCAAAGCTTGCAATAGCGCCGTCTACACTCTGTAAGGGAGTCCACACTCCAAGCTTGCACATCCAACGATCATAGTGAAATCGTATGTACAAGGAGGTGCGGGATTTCAAATAGCGCATTCCAATACCTGAAGCTCCAACCTTACAACGGTACCGGTCCCCGTTGTGCATGCCCTCCACAAAACCCCAGTCCTCTTCTAAAAGCCTTCCTAATTCCTCGTAATGCGCATCTTTACATACAAGCATTGCGGTAGTCTCCACAAATCCAAACTCTTTAAAAATGTGCACAAAACAATGAATAGGCAAACACCAGCTCAAGCCCACAGACCTAGAAGCTTTAGAGTATTTCAAAGAGTTTTGGACATCCATTATCATCTTTTGCTTGAAAGATGCTACCGACCACAAATCTGGGACCGGCCACTCCATACTTAATAAGGAAGTTACTTTGATGGGTTCAAGCGTTCCAAATTCTTGTGTAGAAGTAGGGACAATATAGGAGTGATAATAGAAGAAAATCCTTCTTTGAACCAGTTTGGTTGGGCAAAGATGCGGGAACATTATTGCTCCAATATCCGCATGTATAGCATTGAATGTGCCGAAGAGACTATGTAGTGGCCGCTCCTCCACCAACGTGGATGGAAATATGACTATAAATGCATGACAAATGTTAAGTATGAATCCATAATAACATTACACTGTGATCTCACACCTAGCTTTGTATTCTCAAAACATGTACTTACAATGTGTTGGAAATCGAGGTGGTTGTTGCAAGTTCTTGATTCCTTCGACGCTGAAGATGACAGTGCCATGGTAAATGGAAGGAAGGTGTCAGTGACAGCAGAAGCCATAGAATTTGCATTCCGAATGCCCAATGAGCCCAAACCTTCTGTGGCAACTACGCAGTAGATAAGTATAGCTCTGAAGGAGGATGAAACGGCTAGATGAAAGCGCAAGGCAAGTGCTCAAGGAGTTCCAGTATAGCGGGACCGGAAGCCTCCACTGCTTACAGGTTTGTAGTCGAAGCAATAAGTCTCAAAAAAAACCCAACGTATGTATCCGAGAAACTGTTTGCTATGCTTTTGGCCAATATTTTGGATCCATAGGTTCCTATTAATCTTTGCCAAATTCTCTCGCACAATGTACTCCAGCAAAGTGCCAAGCTAAAATCTCAAACTGTTTTCAAAGCCTGGTATGTTTGGCAATTCCTGTATTGGGCTTCTGCAACATATACTAATGAGCAGGTAAAGAAAGCTTGGAGTGAGAAGCCAATTTTTGAACCAAAGAACATTGAACTGTCCTCAGACAACAAGGAAACAGACAGTCAAACCATTTCAACCAACCTGAAACGGAAAGCAACTGCAAAACAGGCTGGCAGTTCAAAGAAGCAAAAAATTACACTGACAAAAAGCAATGAGTTCTTGAAGCAGATTGAAAGCCAAGTCAAGACAGTAACCATTGAGAAAGCTGTAGTGAGCCAGACTGAGCAGCAATCTGCTCATAAGAATGTGCCTGACCAGCCAGTTGTAAAAAATACAGTTTCTACTGGGTCTGGGAAAGATCATGCCAAGCCAACCACTATTGAGAAGATAGCAGACCAGTCAGGGGACAAAGGTAAGAGTCAACTGGACAAAGGGAAAGGTCCAGCGTTCTCAACCTTGCCTGGTGGAGTTTCTACAAATACTGGAAACCTTCTGCAACTGGCAAAACGGGATAAGTTGCAGCAAATGCAGACTCATCAATTGAAAGGGCATCTTATGCTTAGCAAAGCTGATTATGCAACTCTACCCTATGTGGCTCCAGTGGCAATATATGAGCCTACTAATTCTGATCCAACCACAGTGAAAGAAAGATGTTCATCCTTATACAGTCTTCTTGGAATACCATTGTCAGTTGTATGGGACAACTGATGGAGGCTTTTGGATCAGAAGAGGAAGTCAAAAAACTCAAAGCTGACTTGACAAAAGCACAGCATCAGATTGAAAATCTCCAGAAAGCCCAGGAAGAGCAGAACATACAACACAGGGTACTGGAAGCTCATTCAGAAAGGACTAATGAGTTACTAAACAAAAAGTTAGCTAAGGCTGAATCTGAAATAATGATCATCAAAAATCAACAAAAGGAAGCACTGAGAGCTGCCGAGCGAGCTGAAACAATGCTCAGGATGAAGCGGGCAGAATTCAGAAAACTGATACTGCACCATACAGCTCTGAAGGCTTCTCTGACTGAAAGATACATTTATAACAGCTTGTCTGAAATTTTAAATCCATCAGGCAATGATGTTTCAATTTAGAGAATTTAAAGTCCTTGATGGAAAGTATGCAGAGCAATTTTCAGGACAAGGTGAGTGAGTACAATAATGCTCTAATGAACCAAGCTATAATGGATTATATTGAGCAGCAGACTTCTCCGGATGAGGAAGAAGAAGAGGAGGAAGATGAAGCTGATCAGGAGGAGGATGATCAAGAAGCTGGGCATACAAAGGATGATGATGATGCCCCACCACCATCTCCACCTCCAGGACATGATACTAGTGGGACAAGGCCAAATGAAGGAGGCCAGTCACAACCAGAACAGCCAGGCAAAAATGAGGGCCAGCAGGAAGGACAGGGCAAAGAGCACCAATCGGGTAACCTGCAGACAGAAGAGCAGCAACCGAGTCACACTGAGAATCAGCCAACTCATCAGTCCCATCTCAGCAGAGATGCTAAAGGGAAAATGAAAGTGCAGGATGAGGGACCAACTGTTGATCATCAGCATTCACTGTAGCTCATTACCCTGAATAGGCAATTGAGACATCAACAGGACTCCATAACCAGACAGTATCTGGAGGATGAAGATCTCTTGTCTGACTTGGAAAGATTTCAAAGGTTATATGTGGGAGCCAGGGAAATGGTAGAACATTGGAAATCAGCAGCTTTCCATGATAAAGAAACTTGCCGACTACCTGCGCATCCCAGTACAGTCCAGCTGCTGGAATGAGTTCTTGAATGGATACTCAATGATGATGAGAGAGTGGTAAACCCACACTGGCAAAGGCAGTCTACTGCAGATTGTCGCTCCCTAGCCCTGGAACTGGAACTTCTGCTGGGTAACAAACCAACTTACCGTTGTATGAAGGATGTCAGGGTACAACTCAAGGAAGTTTTGGTGCAAATGCAAACTGCCAGAGGTATTTTGGATCAGAGAGTCAAGCCATTCTTGAGGACCAGATAGCCACTAGCAGAGGACCTCAGACGCGAATGTCAGTCGGAGCACAGGCAACTGCTCTCCGAACTCTGTTCCAGCTAGTGAGAATCACCAGAAAGATGATGCAGCAGGAGAACCATGCTGTTCTCAATTTCTTAGAATTTGTGTCTGACTCTCCAGTTCTCTTGTATGCTGTTCCAGCAAGAGAAATCGAGCTGCCAAGATTCTTTCCAGCGCTGTACCCTCAACATCAAGAACCAGTTGATCGTCTCACATATTTCAAAATCACTGATGAGCTTCAGGACTGGTATGAGCGATCAACTATGGAATGAAAGACTTGGAAGATGCTGTTCAATGATGCTCTCCAAATCAATGACATTCAGGCAGTGAAAGAGGAGATGCATAGGATTCAGCTGTGTATGGGCCAGTGGAATATTCAAGTCAGAGGATTGACCAGGATTACTAATCAGTTGCTACAACTTACAGTCGAATCTTCCAAATTGCCTGAAAAAGACATTGCAGCAAAGCTGGGTCTGGCACCACAGTACAGGGAGATGGCTGAGATTCTTTTCGAAGCTCAAGTCAAAACTAATTAGCCTCTTCTAGAAGGATGGATCGATACTGCTTCGCATTGTCATAAGCTGGCCACAACCAGACTCAGCAAGGGCAGTCATACACTCTATGATCCTGACACCAAAACCTATCATTCTCTCATGCCTTATGAAGTAGATATGACCACCGAACGACGGGATCAGCTTGAGAAAAAGGCCATTTACCGACTGATTCAGAAGGAGAATGCTGGTACTGGGACTTCTTAGGCACCAACTAGGTCAAAGGGCAAACGAAAGACGGTCCAATGGAAGGATACTGGGTAGTTCCATCTCAGAATTCAGTGGCAACTTTTCTCCTCAACAGGCAGGTGGAGATGACAGCTCTACCTTGGCCTAGTGAGAGCTCCACCTTGGCCTTTTCAGCTGCCTCTCGTAATGCTTGGCCTTTTCCGCTGCCTACTCGCAATCTTTGAATGGCCATTCTATCAGTGGTCAAGCCGGAATCCTAACATCAGAACCACATGATGGATTCTTCAGTATCACATCAGAATCAGACAAGGGAATTTTTCAGAAATTTTGGACTCTTGTCAAAATTCAAGAAAGAAGGGAAGGATGTAGACGGCTGGATAGTTCACTATGTGGGAACGACTTCTTAGAAGATGGGCAGCGAATTACTTAGTAATTACTACAGTAAACCCGAAGTGTTTAAATAGGGCCCATTACATTGTAATCGGCTTGGCAGTTATTATCATTTGGGTTAGCGCCTTGGCTATACTTGTACTTGAGAATCATTGGCAGTATTGGCTGTACTTTCTCTCTGTAAATCATATTCGCTGTAATCTTGATCTGTAATCCCAATCATGGCATATATTTCAGTTATACTCACTTCTCCTCCACTCTTCTGAATCTGAACCTTATTTCTAGTACATAAGTCTGATTCTTATTTCAGTATCCACATTCCAGTTTAGTCTCTGATTCCTGTTTAGTCTGCTGTCTGAAATCTTCCCATACTAGTAGCTGAAATCTTTCAACACTGGAATTAGCTATCTCAAGAGATCAGCTCCAATTCCAATGTTGTTTTCTCGCTTTGGTTATCCTTAGGAACATCGTCTTCATTGCAAATATCACAATTGTCTCCTAAGTCAATAGCATCTGACACACACTCTTCTAGGGTTGTATGCTTTTCACTATAGAGTATAGCATGAGATTCTTTTTTTAGCAATCCCTTTAGAAACAAAGATACGAGTCGTTATTTTGCAAGTAACTCTAGCCCTCGGCATCTAGGAATGTACTGTTTCATTCGAGTTTCACAATCCCTAACAGACTCACCATGTTTCTATTTAAAGCTGTAAATTTGAGCTACCATATTATGTTTGATCCCCGTTTTGGAACAAGCAGCTACAAATCCTTGAGCTAAAATTTTCAAGTCTATGATTGACCTTGGTGGAATGTTTTGGAACCACGTCAATGCTTTTTCTTCTAATGTCATTCCAAACCCCTCAAATTGAGTATGGAAATCACATATACGCTCTTCTCTTAGCACTTGCTTCAAGCTTGCTAAGTGGTTGTATGGATACCCTGATCCACTGTATTTTCTGATCCATATTTGAAAATTGGATGGTCTGACGCGTCTATTTGGTTCAAGTCCCGATCTCCTAGCAGTTGGTCCTGTTCCGAGTCCTTCAAACCAGTATGCTGGAAATAGTGACTCACGTAGCCCTGGACTGGCCTTAGTGTAACCCGATTTTCTACGTGATGAGGTGGTTTCTGGTTTCTTTACATTACTCTCAGATGATCTCTCATGAGGTTCATCCCTTGGATTTGTTTCTCGTCCTTGTCCCAATATCCAATCCCAAAAGGAATACCCTTGGTATTTGGTTTGTATTACCTCAGGAGCCATCATAACAAAGTTGTTGCTATAACAATCCCTAAACTGGTAGGTTGGTAGATCCGCTGACCTCTTATCTTTGATCTTGAAGATATAGATGATCTTCATGGCCGTTAGTTGTCCTGATTTGGCATGCGAAGTCCACAGAAGATCTTTTCTGTTTCTATCTTCCCAACAATAGACTCCGATCCTAGGGTTATCCGTACTAAGCCGTTTCAAAGGCTTCAAATCTACTTGATCGTATTCCTCGAATTCTAAAGTTGGTAGTCCTTCTTTTGCTGACATATTTGGGATTATGGTGTTTACTTCTAACCCCCATTTGTCTACCACATTAGGGTTTTTGACTTGTACATATTGGGTTTCGTTTTCGTCTATGTGCATTTTTCCTTTTATATTTTTCCTAACCTCTTCTTTGAACTCAATGCCATGGTCATCAATGCGAATAGCATACTCCTCGTTAGGATCCAAGTAAACCTAGGCTCCATGGCGGTTAGTCTTGTAAAAAGAGAGTATATTCTTATAGCACATTGTCGTTCCGGTTTTTGAGTGAGTCGAGTAAGAAGACATTTCGGATGTTGAGTCCGAAAAAGTGTCTGAGACTTCTTCAAGAATTGTGTGCAAGGGATTGCCTTGATTCACGCTTTCTTCGATGGATACTCTACTGGAGGTTTCTTCGAGAATGCCTTGATTTCCTAGTACACGACCAGATCTAAGGTTCATATAGACTTATGAAGCCCTGGATAGAGTACTCACCTTTGGATTGACTTGTCATTAATTTCCACTTGATTCGATTGCAACTTTCTGTCAAGCCATTGATTCCTTGTCTGCAACCTGATTCTTGTACAAATTTGATCAAGTTAGCTATTCTTCTATAAAGACAGTAGAGTTTTTGCTAACTCTCGTGATTGGTCTCTATATATCACTTCAAATCGAGCTATGGGATTCAAAATTTGACTTTCTTTAGCAAAAAATCAAAGGTTTGACCTGCAACCTTGAAATTGAGTGAACATGTACTAATTTTGATCCGATTGAGCCCAAAATTGCTTAGTGGCTTTATATTATGTTGGTCTAACACTGTATAAGTTCAAAAGTCAAAATTGATGTCTCTGGATAGCATAAGTAAATAATCGCGATTATTTACTTTTGTCAGTATTTTGCACTTTTTTGATTGGTTTGGCAAGTATACAACTTGTTAAAATCCGTGGACTAGTTTCAACAAGTTTGGACAAAATCTGATGAAGTTATACTCAAATGTGCAAATTTCTCAAGTTTTGAAGCAGAGGTTAATAATCACGATTATTTACTCCAGCTATATTTTTGCAACTTTTTGTCCCAACTTTGACACAGATCTGTTAAGCACCTCAAGTTAAGGTCACTAACCAAGTTTCATCAAGTTTGGACAATTTTTGGTCAAATGGTCATCAATTATCTGCCCAGGGAGTTCACCTAATAAAAATGTAACCTATCACGTGAGTTCAACAGAAGGGTATTTAAAGTTCTTGAAACTTACATAAATATATATACAGAAGGGCATTATTTTTTCAAATTTGAAAAAGACTTATAGATTTTAAAAGAAAAGGGTACATTATATTCCTAGAAAAATTCAAAGATAAGGGGTTTTACAAACATGTCTTGAACGCACGTGATATGGTAGTTTTACACATAGTGAACCCCCCGAGATTATCTATCCGTAGACTAACTTTGCAAATTTGGTCACAAGTTCAATCTAGTGATCCAAATCTTACCAAATTTGGTTTGTGGGCTTATTATAACATGGTAAAACTAGTGGTATGCTGACTTGGTCAAAAAAGTTTAAAAAATGGGGCAGATGTAAATAATCATGAATATTTACAAATGGCAACTTTTTGCAAATTTTTGGTTAATTGAGCATGTATACATGTTTATCACATCAACATAAGCCTATGAATCAATTTTCAACAAGTTTGGATAAATTTTTCCCAATATTACACTCAAGATTCAAAAAGTCAATACAAACTTTAGTTTTTGCCTAGTTTTTTGCCAATTTGGTGATCCAAATCTCTTGGGCCTTTACAAAGTTGTTTGTACACATGCAATGAGTCAATGGTATGAACCTTGGTCAATTTAGAGCAGAAAGTTAATAATCACGATTATTAACTTCACGCTTGAAATGAACACTTTTTTGCAATTTTTTCAAAGACAGTCCTTATATGAGCTATTTTAAGCCTATGAATCAAGTCAAAACTTAATTTGGCCTAAAATGTCAAGAAAAAGTAAATAATCTGAGTTTTGGTCAACTCTTGAAATTTTTAACTCGAAGTGTCTTTGAGCTTACCAACTAGTTCAAACAACTTTTAAGCTTACTCTCCAGTCGGATTGAGTGGTTTCGATTCTTTTTCAGCTATTTCTTTCAGAGAGAGCAATGTTTTGAAATCCACCTCGGATCCTACTTACCCTACTCCTAGATTCTCATGCAATGGGGTTTTTCTGAGCATGGATCTTAAGACTTGTCTCATCTACCAATCATTCTAAAAATTCTAATCTATTTCTAAAATCCTACAATCCTAAAGATACTCACCAAGTATGATTACTTCTAAGCTACCTCTACACAGCAAAAGATGACAATCTTAAGCTATGCGGTTTCTAAAATAAAGTTTTAAACTCTAGGCAAACCTAGAGGAAGTTAAAAGACAATCACACAAGACACTCCTGGTTTTCCCTAGTTTAGGTCTCTTCGATCCCGGCAGCGGCGCCAAATGTGGGACGCATGTCTAACCTCACCATCCTATCTTATTGCAGTATTAGTGAGAACCACGATTAATTTGTCAAACCATGGGATGAAGCTGACTCGACTAGTGCATAGAGGATACAAGAGGGTGTTATGATCTCTCAAAAAACAACTAACAACTCGCATCTAACTCAAGCTACACTCAAGTGACTGAAATCACCAAAAGCCAATCGCTCATCAATAAACAATTCACATTCGTTATAGCATCAAATGACATCCAAACGTAATTAAACTTCCAAGACATGTTTATAAGACCTAAGCACGCATGCTTATGGAGGTCTAACACCTTGATTAGCCACATAATACATATGTGCAAGCTCTGGTGGAGTATAAGTCACATGTTCTTCCATTGGTGGTGGATGTGAATTATATCAATCTCCTTCTACCATTACGGTAGATGGACTAGGCTCAGCATAGGGTGTAACAGACACTAGTGCTTGTTCACCTATGACTCTCTCGGGGTGCATGTACTTTACAGGCACTGCATTATGTCCTGGATACGGAGGTTGTTGACCCAACACGGATAAACTTATCTTTCCATACCTATCGGTGGTCTTTGAGTTGGTGCCATGTTAGGCTGGTATCTGTACATGGGTTGTCCTTGTGGCCTCATGGGCACGTACTGAACATTCCCATCATACTTTGGTCGGTAGTAGCACTCATTGGTCTCATGGTTGGTCCATTTAACCTTGATTGCACACCATTTCTGCGGTCTAGTTGGTTGTCCTTGTTGAAGTATCCCTTGCTCTGGTCCCCTCATAGGTGCTTTTTGCATGTTATTCATCATGTCATTCATCCTTTTGACCATGTCCTTTATGGCTGAAAGTGGTGTTGCAGCAGCTGTTCCTACTTGTGCTGATTTAGTGGATGCTGTTTTCTCACTTTGTTTATCCTTAGGGACATCTTCTTCATTGAAAATATTGAAGTGCACGAGTGAGAGCGTGTGTGAGTGTGTGCAGCGATGGAGAAGAGAGGAGAAGAGGAGACCTTGTGTTTGCAAGCGCTAAAACTCACTTTCTACATCTGAGTCCCCTTATTCTATTATGTACATAATGAATAAGTATAGTGGGCGGGCACCTGGCCTAACCCGCCACATGGGGATTTACCCCAACAACCTCCCATGTAATGGCCAATGTGGTCGTGAGAGAGAAAAGAAAACCGTACTAAACCTGTACAAGGCCATTCCAAGTATGACCTCAGCCAACGCCCACTTGCTCATTGAATCTGTGTGCATCCAGCTCTAATCGTAGAGAAATTATAGAGTGATCGACACCATACTCATCACCAAAGCCACACATATCCTGCAAGTATCTCAGCGTACGCTGCAAAGTACCCTTATGCTCAAGGCCAACGTCAGTCACTACACGACTAACTGCTCCCATTGCAAATGCACCTACTGCAAATGCAATCTTGGATCTCGAGATGAGTATCTCGTACATGAGACTCCCAAATGCTGATGCAACCCTTGCAATCTCTGCCAATTTGACCATCTCAGTCAAATCTGGCTCAGAACTCCACTCATGGAAATCGCCCTAACACCCGAACTCCGATCCCTGGAATCCATCCTCGTGTCCATCGCATGTCACATGCGCACCAAGAGCATTTGTCTATCCTGAACCCTTGTGCTAAGAGCAATGCCTAGCTCTAACTCATATACATCAGCCTCTGGCCTAAGCATATCCATGAATGACTGAATCAGGATTGACTCCTCAGCACTCAAGCCATCCATGTTAGTCATTGTATCCATGAATGACATGCCCTGTTGCACAACTGTCTGCACAACTAGCTCAGAAATCTCACAAACTGGAGCTTCATGCAACCTATCCACAAAGGAGACATTCCTCATCTCTTTGCATGGCTGTGTACTCACAAAGACTGTGCCGTCTTGCACATGACGTACTCGCATCGCATGAATTGTGCCAACACTAGCACCTCTCACTATGACTAGCTATCTACGATGAAATCTGAAATTGTGCTCATCCAGCACTACCTGGCATCCGTTGTCTCGTAACTGACTCACAGAGATCAAGCTCTTCATCAAACCTGGCACATGGTGTACATCTCCCAACACGTATGATTCACCACTCGGCAACAATAGTCTGACATCTCCTGCACCAACTATGTCATGCATTGAACCATCAGCTAGACACACATGACCAAGCATACCACTAGCATATGTGCTAAACCACTCACGACTCGGCGTGACATGAAATCTAGCATTCACATCTAGTATCCAATGCAAAGGTAATGTGTCGTCAAAAACCGACATAAGAAAGTCAAGAGGAAACATGGAAGCAAAGGCGACATCTCTGTCATATGTAGCCACATACACTACATCTACTCCCACATCATCCAAAGTGATAGCATCCCTCTTGTGTTGTCTCTTGTGCTGTCTCATCCACCAAAAATAATGCCTACGTACATGCCCCATATGACCACAATGCCAACACACAACATCTCTATGTCTGCAAGATCGTCCTTTGACTGTACGTGTCTCTCTAGACTCGTTTGTGCCAAAAGCATTGCACAATCTTTGCCATCACTCTCTAGTTGTACATGCATCCAAACCAATGTGATAGACAGAATCTCCAAGGTGTAACATGATCCTCAAACGTGCAAGCTCATCCAAGTCCTCCCACTCATCGTCAGTCATAGACTCTGGCCTAGCATCCATGCCCGGAGTGGCAACACTTGGCCCAACTGAGTCAATGCATCATGCATACCTGCTTTCCAATGCTCAAAGTTTGAACCATCAAACTTTGTATGGAAAAGCACAAACCCTGACAATGATGTACATGCCAAATCCATGGCGATTACCTATGATAAGGCCAAGCACAAATCGATCAACTGACAATAGCCAAAGCCTGGCTAACTCATACACCAAGTACTAGTCAAAATACAACATAAACTGGCATAAGCTGTCTAAGAGAAGTATCAACAAATATGGCAACCAATGTAACAAACAAGTGAGCAAAACCGCTCAAATGATGCCAAAACACCCGCTCTAATCCAAGAGTACTATGTGGTAATCAATGAAAATATCATCAACAATCTCTCTCCTAAAGAGATTACTACATGTATGTCAAATGACATAATCCGGTGAGCAAACACTCTCACAATGAGATGCCAGAACACTATGGCAAAGCAACCTCTGAGTTCCAAATGCAATCAAAACACGATTGCAAACCATGCGTATAAACAAATAAACTCGCAAGAAAAATCCGACAAAGTTTCGGGCAATATTTGGCTATCTAACCATAATAACCATACATGCCATAAACATGCTCAAAACCATGAGCAAATCGTGCGCAAAATCCACACTCAAGTATACATGAGCAACCCCAAATTCTCAACTCCTTAAACTTGGAAAACAATTCTGTAATCCGAAACACAAAGTGCATCAACCACACTCTACAAGCGAAGCATATACTAGCATAAACTTGGATGCAAACCAGCCAAAATATGGCACAAATTGATGCTCAAAACAGCTGAAAATCAGCCCACATATGCCATTGCAAGGCGAAGAATGCCATCCGCCAAAAAGCGCACATCATGTGCATCCACATGGCAATATAAACGAGCATCAAGCATGTACCAAATGTGTAGCAAATGAGTATCCAAATCATCTCAAAATTCAACTCACAATCATGCTAAAAATGCTTGCAAAACTCTCTGCAACTCTATGCACCACACTTTTTGAAATCCACTCAATCGCATAAGTCAATGCACATAACCTGTGATGAAGCCACTCTCAAACGTGAGAGTCCACAAGAATGCATACATCCACGAAGTGTTCTCAATGTGTGCGCATAAATGTGTTGAAAATATCAACCCACACTCTCTTCACTGAGAGAAAAACATCAACGTGCAAAACAAGAGAATGAAAAAAGCTCAACTCGAGCTCTCCGAATGTAGCAAATCACCACAATATGCATACATAATCTTCAACTTTTTGAATACCTTGCAGCTTGTTAGCCTATATCTTCCAAACCGTTCAGAATTTGAAAAAACTTCCTTCTGTAAAGTTGTAGACCATGCGAAAATGGTTGGGCTCAAGAGGAATAGACTTGAAATGTGATGTTTTTACAGGTCGAAATAGATCTATAAAAATCTGCATCTGTGTACCCTAGATGTGCAGGCAATCTGAGTGACGTATCTCAAAATTGGTGAAGATTTTGAGAAAAGTTTCTTTTGCAAAGTTGAAGAGGACAAAAAACCGGGTGAAAATTAGCTTGAATGAAGACGTTTTGGTAGGCCAAAACAGATCTACAAAAATGTGTTGCGGTTTTTGCTACTTCTCTGCTTGCTTCCCCGCTTAGCTCCAATGGTGCTCCCAATCCCTGTGCTCTGATACCAGTTGAAGTGCGCGAGCGAGAGCATGTGTGAGTGTGTGCAATGATGGAGAAGAGAGGATAAGAGGAGACCTTGTGTTTGTAGGGGCTAAAATTCACTCTCTACATGTGAGCCCCCTTATTCTATTATGTACATAATGAATAAGTATAGTGGGCGGGCACCTCGCCTAACCGGCCACATAGGGCTTTACCCCAAAAAAAATATCACAATTGACTCCTAAGTCAATGTCATCTGACACACACTCTTCTAGGTTTGTATGCTTCTTGGTATACAAAATATTTGTCTAGCAGTCCCTCTAGAAACAATGATACTAGTTGTTCTTCTACAGGTGTCTCTAGGCCTGGGCATCTGGCAATGTATTGTTTCATTTGTGTCGCACAATCCCTAATAGACTCACCATGTTTCTGTTTAAAGCTGTGGATTTGAGCTATCGTATTGTATTTGATCCCCGTTTTAGAACAAGCAGCTACAAATTCTTGAGCTAATGTATTCAAGTCCATGATTGACCTTGGTGGAATGTTTTGGAACCATGTTAACACTAGAATGGTATAACAAGACACTTTTATGTCCTTGGACACTTTTGTGTCCTGTTAAGTGACAATTTTTCTTGAATTATTTGAAGAGTATGAAAATAAATTTCTAGGTGCTATATATCCACAAAGTTGCCTTATGAGCTGAAAAAAACTTAGCATTTTTTTTTTAGTATCGATCTCACCATTAACCTTACTCTTGCACAACATTTTTGAACCTAAATTGTGTGAAAAAACGAGTCCTATTTTTGGCTTTTTTTCAATTTTTGGCAACTATACCACTCTAAACTTCATGTTTGTGAGGTTTAGATGGCTAGAGGTTAGGCCTTCATAGTTCTCAACATGTTTTGATGCTTTTAGGGAGAGCTAACCTATTTACAAGAATTGCATAATCCTTTTTTTTGGCCAAAATTAGCACTTTCATGATTTTTTTGGTGGCTTTCTTGATATCCAAATTCAATTTTGATTGTGTAAGTGTAATGTATAACATAAAGCTAATCTTCCTTGAGTTTTGGGGGACCTAATATGCTATATAGCATAGTATATGATGATGGTTGAGTTTTTTGATTGCTGAAGAATACGATACATTTTAGAGTAGCAAGTATAACTTTCTCAATATTGCTAGTTTCTTAGGCCAATTGTGTGTATTTTGTAGGTAGTGACCATATCTAATCATAGACTACAAATGTAGCTAGATATTGAGTAGTTTCTATGGGTTTCTAGAGGTCATAATGCTAAACCCAATTTTTTTTATGTTTGTTGTATTTAGCACTTTATCATTGCCCCCAAGGTTCCAATTGTAAGAGATCCATTATCCTTTTGACATGCTCCATGGCTCCTTTTGAATCCAGAGACCCAAAGGGAATTAAGAAAACATGTATATAGTATTTGTATTGAGCGTGACTATAGAAACTTTGATGATAGGTCCGCAGAATGGCAAAAATGCAACTTTTTTGTACCTATTTTTTTTCCCAAAAAAAAATTAGTGAGGTAAAAGCAACCATATGTTTTGGTCACCAACCCATTGAAGTTAACAAGGCATTTTATCTCATGTCCTACAAAATTCTCCACTCTTATTTATATGCAATCAACCGTAAGAAATTGTTGTTTTGGGCAAAATGCACTGGTCCATCAACTTTGGAGGCTTATAGTGACCAAGGGATGAGAAAAATTACAAGTTTCTCATTTTTTCCATATGTAGTAGTTATTGAACTATAAGCTCATGAAAGGATTTTTCAAAATAAGTGGATCTACTATGGTTTTGGAATTTTTTCCCAAAACCCTGAAAGGACACTTTTATGTCCTGGTAGGTTACCATTCTAGTGTTAATGCTCTCCTTTCTAATGTCATTCCAAACCCCTCGAATTGAGGATGGAAATCAAATATGCATTCTGCTCTTAGCGCTTGTTTACAGCTTGCTAAGTGGTCATATGGATCCCCAGATCCACTGTATTTTCTAACCCATTTTTGAAAATCAGCTGGTCTGACGTGCCTATTTAGTTCAACTCCCGGTCTCCTAGCACTTGGTCCTGTTTTGTGTCCTTCAAACCATCCAATTGGAAATAGTGACTCATATAGCCCTAGACTTGCCTTAGTGTCACCCGGTTTTCTTCGTGATAAGGTGGTTTTTGGTTTCTTAACGTTACTCTCAGATGATCTCTCACGGTGTTCATCTCTTGGAATTGTTGCTGGTCCTTGTCCCAATATCCAATCCCTTATGGAATACCCTTGGTATTTGGTTTGTTCTACCTCCTCAGGAGTCATCATAACAAAGTTGTTGTTATAAAAATCCCTAAACATATAGGTTGGTAGATCTGTTGATCCCTTATCTTTGATCTTGAAGACATAGATGATCTTCATGGCCGTTAGTTGTCCTGATTTGGCATGCAAAGTCCACAGAAGATCTTTGACATTTCTATCCTCCCAACAATAGACTCTGATCCTAGGATTATCCATACTAAGCCATTTCAAAGGCTTCAAATCAACTTGATCGTATCCCACGGATTCTAAGTTTGTGGTCCTTCTTTTGCGGCCAGATCTGGAGTTATGGGGTTTACTTCTAAACCCCATTTGTCTATCATATCAGGGTCTTCGACTTGTAAATACTGAGTTCTATTTCTATGCATGTACGTTTTTCCTTGTTTGTTTTCCCTGATCTCCTCTTCAAACTCAAACCATGGTCATCAATGCAAAGAGCATACTCTTCATTAGGATCCACGTAAACGTGAGCTCCATGGCGATTAGTCTTATAAAAAGAGAGTATATGCTTATATCACATTGTCGTTTTGGTTCTTGAGTGAGTCGAATAGGAAGACATTTCAGATGTTTAATCTGGAAAACTGTCTGAGACTTCTTCAAGAATAGTGTGCAAGGAATTGCTTTGATTCACTCTTTCTTCAGTGGATACTCTACTAGAGGTTTCTTCAAGTATGCCCTGATTTCCTAGTACACAACCAGATCTAAGGTTCATAAAGACTTATGAATCCCTGGATAGAGTACTTACCTTGGATTAACTTGTTGTCAATTTCTTCCACTTGACTGGATTGCAGCTTCTATCAAGCTACTGATTCTTTGTCTACAACCTGATTCCTATACAAATTTAATCAAGTTAGCTATTCTTCTACAAAGACAGTATAGTTCTTGATAGCTATTATGATTGGTCTATATGTATCACTGCAAATTGAGCTAATTGAGTCAACAATTGCAATTTTCAACTCGACTTTGGCAAAAATCAAAGGACTAATCTGCAACTCAAAAACTGAGTGAACATGTACCAATTTGGATCCGATCAAACCCGAAATTTTCCGGTGGCCTTGTATTATGTTGGTCTACCATTGTACAAACTCAAAAGGCAAAATTGGTGTCTCTGTGTTGTAGTAGTAAATAATTGCGATTTTGTCAGTTTTTTACACTTTTTGGCTTGATTTGCCAAGTGTACAACCTCTTAAGGTCCCTGGACAAGTTTCACTAAGTTTGGACAAAAGTTGTTCAAGTTTATCAACTATTCCGTGTCCGCAGACTCGGTTTTCAAGAATCTGGCTTTAAGTCTTACTTTTGTAATCAAAATTTCACCAAAATTGATTTGTGTGGCCTACTTCATATGCTTGACCTTGTGGTATACCCGAATATGCAAGATTGTCAATTTTTGAAGCAGGTGTAAATAATCACGATTATTTACTCTAGCTAATCTTTTGTAAGTTTTTGCCTCAATCTTGACACGGATCTATAAAGCACTTCAACTTAAGGTCTCTAGCCAAGTTTCATCAAGTTTGGACTATTTTTGATCAAATGGTCATCAGTTTTGTGTTTGTAAACTAACTTTGCAATTTTAGACACAATTTTCAATCCAATGATCCAAATCTTACCAAATTTGGTTCGTGGGCTTATAACAACATGGTAAAACTAGTGGTATGCTAACTTAGTCAAAAAAGTTGAAAACTGGGATAGATATAAATAATCACGATTATTTACAACTGGCAACGTTTTGGTCAAGTGAGCATGTACACATGATTATCACATCAATATAAGCCTATGAATCAAGTTTCATTAAGTTTGGACAATTTTTTTCCCAATTTACACTCAAGTTTCAGAAAGTCAGTACAAACTTTAGTTTTTACCCAGTTTTTTGCCAGTTTGGTGATCCAAATCTTTAGTGCCTTTTTAAAATTTGTTTGTACACATGCAATGAGTCACCGAGTCACTGGTATCAAACTTGGTCAAATTTGAGATGAAAGTAAATAATCACGATTATTTACTTTAGGCTTAAAATGAACAATTATGGGCACTTTTTTAGTGGACAGCCTTTTATGAGTTATTTTAAGCTTATGAATCAAGTCAAAACTTAATTTGGGGTAAAATGTCAGGAAAAAGAAAATAATCTGAGTTTTTGCAAACTCTTGAAATTTTTACCTCAATGTGTCCTTGAACTTATCCACTAGTTCAAGGAACTTTTAAGGATACTCTACAATTGGATTGAGTGGTTTGGAGTCTTTTCGTGCTATTTCTAGCCGTAGACGTGAAATTTTTCACTTCAAATAACAACTCACAATGATTCTTTCAGAGAGAGAAATGTTCTGAAATCCACCTCGGATCCTACTAACCCTACTCCTAGGTTCTCATGCAATGGGGTTGTGGAAAGTGTCCACAAACACTCTTTTTCTTGTTTTTATGGTTTCTTAGCATTGATCTTAAGACTTGTCTCATCTATCAATCATTCTCAAAATCCTAATCTAATTCTACAATTCTACAATCCTAAAGGCACTCGACAAGTACGATTACTTCCAAGCTACCTCTACATAGCAAAAGACGACAACCTTAAGCTATGCGGTTTCTAAAAAGAAAGTTTTTACTTTAAGAGATCCTAGAGAAAGTTAAAGGATAACTTCACAAGACGCTCGTATTTTTTTCCTAGTTTAGGTCTCTTCGATCCCCGGCAGCGGCGCCAAATGTGGGACGGGTGTCTAACCTCACTATCCTATCTTATTGCAGATTTAGCGCGAGAACCATGATTAAATTGTCAATCCATGGGATGAAGCTGACTCGACTACTGCATAGAGTCTACAAGAGGTTTTCAATCTCTTAGAAAACAACAAACAACTCGCATCTAACTCAAGCTACACTCAAGTGACTGAAATCACCAAAAGCCAATCGCTCATCGGTAAACAAATCACATCCGTTAAAGCATCAAATGGCATCCAAACGTAATGAAACTTCTGGGACATGTTTATAAGACCTAAGAACACATGCTTATGGTCTCAAATCCCACTTTAGATCAAGTGTCAAAATCGTGATTATTAATAGCAGTGGATTTTTGACCTAATCGTTTTCGACCCAGAATGCACCTAAATGCTTAGCAATGATGCCCCAATACCCCGCCTATGCTTATTTTAGATTTTCAAGTGTAAATTCCTACTTATGATAAAATTAGGCCACGGGTCGACGATGCCAAAAGCTATCAAATACCGTGAAGTGTTTACGTCAATGCGTAGAGCTCTTATCTGCGGCGGCTGCAATGCAACAAACGCGACTGCAATGTGACAACCGGATAGGGAGTAGCAAGCGCGAGAAGGAGAGAAGTGAGCGTCGTTAACTCACGCTGTGTATTTTGTTATCCAAAAAACTTAATAATAACTTACAAAATTGGCTTTATACCTTAGCCAAAGTTTTTGGTGGTCAAAACTAATAATCTGGGAGCTCTAACTAAACATGAATACTGGCAGGGTGATACAATCTAGAAGCTTGTAGCCCCGGCTCATCAATTACAAGGTTTATCCAAAAAACAAGAGTTACAATATTCCCAATTTATCAAAAATAATAAGTGTTTTTACAATAAGAGCTCCAAAAAATGGTATCCGTGTTAGCTTGCTGCTAACAGTGTTTGTGGACGTGTGTCAGCGTGTGTGACCCCCCGAGGTTTGCCATGCAAAGGGAGATAGAGAGAGCCTGTGTGCGCGTGGAAGGTTGTGACTACCTGGACAACTTCAACCTCTTGATATACATCAAATGCAATGGGCGTGTATCAGTATGGACTTTGTCATATGATTACCCTCTATTGGAGGCTATAATTAAGTATTTGTTTTTGTTGATATGCTTATTGAGGTAGCTCATTTGATGCCTGTAAAAAATACCTTCACTGCCTTTGATATTAACCAAATCTTCGTAAAGAAAATCTTTAGATTTCATGGTCTACCTAAGAGAATTGTTAGCGACAGGGATGTAAAATTTACCTCAAAGTTTTGGACTTCACTTTTTCAAGCCATTGGAACACAACTGTGTTCTAGCACAACATATCATCCTCAGACAGATGGTCAAACTGAAAGATTAAACACGTGATTGAGGACATTCTTAGAGCATACTGCTCACAAGAACCAAAGAAATGGATCCAATATCTTTCTTTGGTTGAATATGCCTATAATTCCTTTGACCATAGAAGCATAGGCATGTCACCATTTAAGACTCTTTATGGACAAGAATGTTTGGCTCCATTAAATTTCTCAGATCCTACTATCAAGGTAGAAGCCTCAAATAAAATGTTCAAAGACATGGAAGCTCAAACCAAGGCAATTCGTAAAGATATTCAAGCCGTTCAGGACAGACAAAAATATTATGCAGATAAACGGAGATCAGATTGAATCTTTAAAGAAGGAGACAAGGTATTCCTTAGGGTCAGACCCAAGAAAAGAAACCTATCCTTTGGAAAGTATAAGAAGCTCATCCCAAGATATTGTGGAGTGCTTTTTTTTTTGCGAGCTTTTCAATTCGAGCTTTTTAATGAAATGTAAAACTATTTTGAGCTTTTTGCTTTATTTAAAGCATTTTTCCATTTTGTTTCAACATCTTTTACATTCTTGCAATTCACCTAGAAACATCACCTCACATTGAATAATTAAACGCCCAAACTTACTCTCTTTAAATATGCTAGGCTATAGAAAAAGGAGAGAGAGAGAGAGAGAGAGAGAGAGAGAGAGAGAGAGAGAGAGAGAGAGAGAGAAAGAGAGAGAGCATTCAAAGAAATCCTTATTTAGACGTACTCTCTTTAAATATGCTAGTCTAGAGAGAGAGAGAGAGAGAGAGAGAGAGAGAGAGAGAGAGAGAGCATTCAAAGAAATCCTTATTCAGACTTACTCTCTTTAAATATGCTAGTCTAGAGAGAGAGAGAGAGAGAGAGAGAGAGAGCATTCAAAGAAATCTGTATTCAAAACAAAGCTTAACAAGTTATCTGCATTAGTGTTTGATATGGATGTTAGAAAGAGTAGATAGTCCACAAAAGCAATGCAATTAAAATCACTTCAAGAACATGCACAATAAAACCCTAGATGTCCTATGTCAACATTCTTGAAACAAAAAATAGAGTGTGTGTTCAATAATTGTTTCAAAAAACTATGGATGTGATACTAAACTCTCTTTTCCACATATGGACCACAAACCACCTTTTTGAGACACTCCTCATAGACTATGTCATCCCCCTCCAAGCACAAACAATATCGATAAACCTCACCACATGCCTTGCCAAGACCTCCACATCCTGAAAACACATCTAGTACATAATCTGAGTCATCCGTGAAGGTTGCCAGGAGCCATCTACACATGCAAATTTAAAATATGTAAGTCATTTTTCAACTATAAATTAAAGCTCAATTTACATTAAAATGATTATCTTCTCACCTGTAGAAGTCGGGTGACCTCTCTGCTCCACCTCTGATAGGTATATCAAGAACAATGGTGCGTTCTTGATGATCCTCCATTAAAAAGCTTCGTGATGCAGGAAACATGCGAGGAGAGACTTTCTCTCCTGCCTCCCTATTGTATGTGGGTATAGCAACATCCGCTCGACAAAAAACTCCCACCGTGAGATCAATTACCTACATATAAGCATACATTGTACACACTTGAATCAAAATCAAGTTAATAATGCAATCTTTCACAACAACATGGTATTTTGATTCACCTCCTCTAGGGTATCTGGGTGTCTATATCCCCCATTACACATGAGAGTCCATGTGCGATGAAGTCGTAACCCAGTCTTTATAGCATGGGTAATAATCTCTCCAATATGTTGTGCAAGACATAGAGTCTCGAAAAAGCCTTCATCTGCCAAGAAAGGTTCTGCTACATCCATCACACCTTGCACAAGAGAAGGCAAAAATATATTCCATTGTGGAATTTTTTTGCTTAATCCACCTTTGAAAAGATGTTTAGAATGAGTTTCTCAAGTGATATGGATCAAAACAAAAAGCATAAACAAAAACTTTGAGTAACCTGCTCGAATTGGGCCTAAACCATCCACCAACAAAGAAGTAGGGAAATCGGCAAAGATAAGACGAAACACCTCACGACAAGGTGCTCCACAATGGTGATACAAGCCAAGACTTTGAGTGCTCAAAAAATTTTTAATGCTACACACAAAACGTTTGTTGCTTAGTACACCATCCACTTTGAACATTCTATTGATGTTGATAACACAAGCCACAAAACCTTTCCTTTACCTTTGAATGGCAAAATCATCAACATTAGCCATATCAACTAGAAGAGCATCTACCACAGTCAAAAATTGAAAGCCTACAATTTTTCATTAAAAAATTATCTTAATTACAAGTAATATAGAATTGTTCTGCACTATCAAAAAATAAATATTTAAATAGTAGAAACTTACCGGTATTCCATGAGGTTGGTTGCCTTGATGAAGTTGGTCGCTCCATGATTGACTCAACCACTATTGAAACGCTTTTTTCATTGCTTTCTTTAGGCATGTCAATCTTTAGCCCTCCTAATGGATAGGTTTTTTTGTTGTGTTTACCCATGTTTGACCCACTCGCATGATTATGGTGCTCTCTTTGAAGAGGTAGTGAGTGATTTCTTTCTTGTGTTCTTTGTGAGCCCCCATCCATGGCCAAGTCATGATTGTGATCCATGTCTTCTAAGTGCTCTAAAGAAGCAGATTGGTTTTTATCTTTGTCTTTATTCTCTTCCAAAAACTCTATCACAAGAAAATTTTAATGATATAATGAAAATTAATTTAGCATTTACAAACTCAAGTCATTTATAAAAAACTAGAACATACTTTCTTGTGCATTTTTTCATGCATGAGAGAGAGAGAGAGAGAGAGAGAGAGAGAGAGAGAGAGATCAAATGCTAACGAGTTCAAGACTGGTGGATTTGAATGATAATAGGAAAATTGAATATTATAATAGAAGAATGTAATAATATGAGAATAAAAAAATTGAATATGAGAATAAACTTGATGTAAAAGGAAAAAGTGTTATACTTACTTGCATGTAAGTCTAGTTCTTGCTTTGGGATCACCCCCAAAGGATAGTCCAACCACCATGGGAAAATTCTACACTCCCACATAGAAATACCCTTCTCTACCATAGAACCGGGATACATGGTATTTTCATCCTCTAGCTTTGACCAATCTTCAGTAACCATAGGCATAGTAGCAAGTGTACCGTTTAAAACACATTCACACATCCATCTACACCATAACAACATTTAATCTCTTGAGAAAAATAATTTCAATAAGAGCCAAAGACATTGTTGGTTCATGAAATTTCACCTGTACAAAATCCTTTTACAAGACTCTTGTAGCTCAGGCATTTTGGAGGATTCCCCTGCACTTTTAATATCTCCTAAAAGTTGAGGAAAAGCTTGCAAGCCATGATTTCTTAATTGCACCTATGGTAGTCATTCAAATCATAAAACAATGCAATAAAATCCACATTTATTAGAAAAAAGTGACCGGTTTAGAAAACAACCTTGAAAAAAGCTTCAAATCCATTTGGCAATTTCAACTCTTCAACCTCCAACCTTCTTATTATCAACAAAGCTTCATCATGCATGTGAGCCCAATAAACTTCTTTTCTAATGTAAGCCCTAAAGTGCTTCACATCACCAAAGTGAGAAAAGACTGGATCTTTGGCCTTTGTAAGACTCATCATCTCTAATATATATTTTTTCCTTCATTAAAGACCAAAATATATCAAAAACTTAACACCATCATATATAAGTATATTCATATACCATTCATGTAGAAATTTTTCGCTCGAGAAATTTGACTCTCTTTTAATGTCACTATTTCATTAGAATTTAAAAACATAAACAAAAAACTAGTAAAAAAGTATTGAAAAGTGTGATACCTTTCAGAAGGTAGTTTTGAGGAGCACAAAGCATTTAACTTGTCTCGTGTGATTTTTACCATGGATGGATCATCCCACTTCACATCAAAGAGCAACTCAAAAAATTCCTCTCCATGAACTGGATTGGCAATTGTCAAAAACTTATAACCTCTATCCTTCAATCGAGCTTCTTCTTGTTTAGTTTCCTTTTGCAATCGCCTTTCAAACTCCACCTTATCTAATCCAAGAGCTTTCAATTTTGCAGTTTCCTTTGAAATAAATGCATTAAAATCATCCTACATAACCGCAACTACATTCAATGAATGAATCGTAAACAATCTTTAAAAATGTATATAGTTAATACTCAATTCGACAATTCACCTTCCAAACTAGTTGAGAAATCAACACACAAGGAGAATTATACCAAGGAGGAACTCCTTGATATAATCTACTCTCAACTGCCATCTCTATCTCAGCCCACTTTCTGTCCTCTTGAGTGAGACGTGCAAGAATGCTCTCTTTATTGGCGATACCAAATTTTTGGAACATGTATATCTCATGCCCAAGATTTGGTTTCACTGTTGATCGTGAAATGCTACAATAAATATATAAACAAATGAAAAATAATAGTTCAAAGCGAGATTAATTTAGAAATACAAAAAGACCACAAATTTACAACTTACACATTAGTGGTGTCAAGAGCAAGTAATAGTTCGGCCTCTTTTTTTTTTCTACTTCCAAAAATTGGCATCTCACACTCACATGATATTCCTCATTATCATGCCATACTTGACAAAAGAACACCAAATTAGCCAAAAAAGAAGGTACAGCTAAATCTAACAAACAATTAGTGCATCGATGTTAATTCTTACCTTCTTTTATGCGTCGCATCCATGTTTTCAGCCGATGGTTGCCATCCCATACCAAAAACAGACGCCCTCGAAGCTCTTGCCACTCCTTATTGAGCTGATTATCAAATGAAACACTCTTAGCTTGCCAAATAGGATCCCAACTACCTTCCACAAGAGGAGTGACAGGCATGTAAGAGCCAAAGGAATCTTTCACCGACACCAAAAATGATCCCATTGTATCCAAGTAAGCAACATTGTCAAAAATAGGAATCAACCAAGATGCAGAATCTGTAGCCACTCGAACAGCCTCATGAGCAACCAAACGACATAGAGGTATAAGTGGAGGGTTGCTTCTTCGTTTTAAGTAAAATTGACTTAACACATCCTTCATAATCCCCAACAGGATTTTTTTTCCCAAGTGTCGAGAATGTTGGGCCACATCATCCTCACCTATCCCATCAGACTCTGTTAAATCTTCATCTTCAACATCCTCACTTGTTTCAAACTCCACTGTCAACTCTCGAGACTCGTCTCCTTTTACATCATCCCCACTCTCCAAATAGTTAGAACCTTCCTCCACGGCAGCTTCATCATCAACAAAGATGCATTTTCTATGTCTCTTTCCCCCTTGTTTGAAATGAGGACTACGAGTAGCAACTGCATGAGAAGATGCCTCTTGATCGATTGGATGCCTTCTCTTGGAAGGACCAGATCTCAAGGTCATGCATGGAGAATCAAACGTTCTCTTGATTGACTTGCTGCCTCGTCTTTTGGGAGCCATAAGTGTCTACATCAATAAAGATTTGAAAAAGCATTATACATCATCATCATTCAAACAATGGCTACAATCTGCACCACTTGTTAATGCCGCTACATTTCATGCCAAATACCATAATAACACGCATTTAATTGAACTTCCATTGCATTTGAAAATCTCCGGCCTAAATTTGTGTGAAATTGATAGAGTGTACCAAATTTGCTCCAGATGCCGATCTCCAAATTTGTTGCCCGCTCGTCGGATTTGTCCACTGCAATGCTCAATGTTGTATCCTCTAGCTGCAACCGCAAGTGAGGATGCTCCAGCTATGAATCAAGTCCAAATTGCTAATATTATTACACAAAAAACCAACAACGTCGGACATGACCAACAGCGAAGAAGGAGAAAGCAATAATCAGAAAAACAAGCCTTCAAACTGCTAATGTCATAGCTGTGATAACATTAGCCTTACTAGGTTTGGATGCTCATATGCTTATTTTAATGAGAGGGTTCATGGTAAAGTGATTTGCAGGTAGCAGATGTGCTATCCGGTTTGCAGGTCCGTCCGCTTTGCAGGTGCGTTTGCCTGTCAAATGCTGTCAACTGCGCCTGTCAAATGTTGTCAAATGCCTATTTGCCAATGTTCGCCTGTTTGCCAAATGCTGTCAAATGCCTGTCCGCTTTGCAGTTCCGTTCTCCTGTCAAATGCTGTCAAATGCCGCTTTGCAAATGTGCTGCCAAATGCTCAACTGCGCCTGTCAAACGGTCAACTGCACCTGCCACCTGCACCTGTCCGCTTTGCAGTTCTGTCAACTGCGCCCGTCAAACACTGCACCGCCTATAAAAGGAAACAAATGAAGCTCCTCAATCGTCAGCGCGCGCGCTTACGGTTGGGGAGCTCGCGCATGCGGGACACCAACTCCAACATAAATAATGAAGCAGGAAACAAATCAAGCTCCTCAACCGTCAGCGCGCACGCTGACGGTTACCGAGCTGTGGGAGCATGGTTGCGGGGGAGGAGGAGGAGGAGAGTGTACCAAGCCTGCTTCACGGCTTCACGCAGGAGGTGCAGGAGGTGCTTCACGGCTTCACGCAGGAGAGGCAAGCACAGCAGGGTACACAAAAGTTGCCCTAAGTTAAAAGTTACAGCTATTATCCGGGCTAGAAAAATACATTACACTAAAAACTACGCTATTTTCCATGTATTTCAAGCGGAAATTCCTCCTTCTTGCACTCCCCTCAACCGGCTACTTTGATTTTGCAACCGGCTCAAGGCTAAGCTGAGGCACACTTTTCTCGAACACTGCACCTAATCGGTGCAAATAAGGGCAAATCCTCGACATTTTAAAATCTAAAATTTTCGGTGTTCAAAATCCAAGGGGGATTTTTACAATTTCATACGCTTAAAATACATTGTCTTTTCACCTACTCACAGTGTTCGGGAAAAATCATTTTCACAAACATACAAAAATCCCTCCAAGACAAATCTGAACCGGTAATTTTACATTACTAGCCAGTGTTTTTGCAAAATTGCACTATTTTCCATGTATTTCAAGTGGAAATTTCTCCTTCTTGCACTCCCCTCAACCGGCTACTTTGATTTTGCAATCGGCTCAAGGCTAAGCTGAGGCACACTTTTCCCGAACACTGCGTGACCTAATCGGTGCAAATAAGGGCAAATCATCGACATTTTAAAATCTAAAATTTTCAGTGTTCAAAATCCAAGGGGGATTTTTACAATTTCATACGCTTAAAATACACTGTCTTTTCACCTACAGGCTACTCATAAGAAGATGAACTCATTAACTAAAAAACTTGAGATTTGTGCCAAATATTATCGAAAATTGTGATTTCTTTATACACCACTCATAAGGATGTGAGCTCTGTAACCATCGCTTAACAATCTCTACTGTGGGATTTTTTTGCCCACATATAAAAGGAAAAATATCTTGAAATGTTAATGTTTTTTTTAAAATAAAAAATAATAATAATGAACAATTACGCCACTTGCATAAAAACTTACTTAAAAACCATTTGTCCACGTCCGTCTCCATATATTGACCTCCTTACTAACTGCTTATTTCTCTCTGTCTTCTCCACCTTGTTAGCATGGATGAAAGAGCATCCATCATCACCTGGACAATAGGTGATCAAGAACTTGAACGAGAGGTTCAACTTAGAGATGGAAAGCTCCTCCTTAGTGCATATTTCTTGGAAAGTTTACTACCACCTCACAGACAATTTCAAACATTGAATGCACTAATACAGTTTGGATCTGAAGTCACCCTTGTTGAAAGACCATCTCACTTTGATATGGAGGGCCATCAGCATTTCATTCTTGATGCTTCTTTATCAAAAAGATATGCTATGGTGCATACAGAGAAGGAAACCAATGATGTGGAAGACTCAGAGGATACAAACTTACTGAATACAAGCGCTTTGTATGCTGAAGCTATCAAGCTACCAACCCAAGGAGACTTGCACACAAATTTGCAAAAACAGCAGGAGAATTATATTGTCCTCGATAGCAGCAGCGGTGATGAGAAACTGTCAAAAAAGGTAAAAAGTGTGGTGGATTGGATATTATCCTTTTCAACATCTCACCGATTGAAAGACCTAATGAAACAATCTCATGGGCCTGTGAAAGTGGAAGAACTACCTAGAGAATACAACGGGAATGTTGTGTTTGAACTTCCATCAACTTTTGGCAAATGTAAGTCAATGAGTGGTGAGGCGGTCCGGGGCGGGCAACAAGAAGAGTGGCCTCTAGACACCCTTCAAGGCTCCCGTGCTGCTCAATGGGGCTGGGGCACAACACAACACAAACCAAAACAACAAAACCACCGCCAAATCCCAACTACACAAGGGGCACCACCTAGTTTAAGAGCGAACTAGGACACAAAAGAGGAGAATCATTAGAGCAACCCACAAACAAGCAAGGAATTTACACTAACCCTAACACCAATGGAATACTCTCACACACTAAAACACGAGAGAGAGAGATAGAGAGAGAGAGAGATAGTGCTCGGGCTGCTTTGAAACGTATCGGCAATGATCAAGCAAACACAACTATATATTTAAGAAAGAGAGAGAAAGGGGGAGGGGGTGCTTGTTGCATTAATACCTTCTTACAAATCTATCATGACAAATCAAAGTGAGATTAGTACTTGTTCAACATAGCTTGCGTAAATTTCACCACAACACATCACAAGAAAAGCCACCCCAATCACTGTCTTAAGGCCAGGGGAGTCCTCTCCACCCTGTCGCCCTCTTACAGTATGTGGGATTTATGGCTAGATTGATGACAACACCAGAGACAAGCTATCAAGAACTTAACAAAAAAAAAAAACACCAAGACACTTACGCATCATTGTTGTCCATTACTTCACGTTGGAAGGGAGACAAAGTATCCAAGCTTAGTCCAAATCCACCCTCCTTGATTCAGCAAATGTTGGGCTTACACTAGTAGGAGAAATGATAGATTTCCTACTCTCAATTGAATGATCACTCTCTCTCTTCCAATGGCATAGATTTCCCTTGCTAATCCCCTATTACAACACATGCACATGCATAAGACAATGAGCTTCCACTCAAGAGCTCCTTCTAGAGAGGTTGAGCTTGGCTTCTCAAGCTATAGCATAGTGCTCTTGCTTATGGCTCCCCCCTCCTTATGCTAGCTACACCCTCCTTTTATAGCAATTTTGAAGGTTAGGGTTACTCCTCTAACCATGGTTGGGTTAGATTTTCAGCAATTTATCTAATTTCTTTTTCTTGGAATTATCAAGAAGTTGGTGGGGAAAGAGAGAGGAGAGAAATGGAGGTGATAGGACTTTTCATAGTGGGTTAGTGTTAGTAGAGTTAGTATTAATTTACAAATGGAATTGAATATTTACAATGGGAGTATCCATGTAGGATACAAATAAGGAAGAAAAACTCTTAAGAGGTAAGAAAAGGTGGATTTCTTACAAGGTTGATGCTCCAAGTGTCTTGAGTAGGGCCAATTTTGACGCTTGTTGACGGTCCACTAGCTTTGACGGTACATTTTTTCTCCACTCTTGACCTTCCTTGAGAGACAAGGTAATTGAAGCTGAGTAATCAACCACCATGATGCTGTCTTTTAAGAGAAGAGGATGAATTTTGTGGTTTTTTGATAGATATGGGTAATTTGGAGGAGGAAAAATGAGACTAGGTGGTCAATTTTGGAATGGAATTGTGTGTGGGAGGTATGAGTTCACCATGGTTTCTCTTATTCTTCAAGGTTGAGGAGAAGGTGAGTAGTGTGCAGAGAGGAGTGGTGAGAGAGATGGGGATGATGAGTGGAGAAGTGTGTGTGAAAGAGGAAAATGATAAAGTGGAAGAGAGAGTGTGGCTGCATAGCATGGGAAAACTGGGGTCCACTAAAAAAATCATAGCTCACAGCTGGTAGCTCCAAAAATCATGAAAAAATTTGGGGTGATTATTCAGAGCGTGGGCTAAATTTTCTCTTTTGACCACCGCTCCAAATTCGGAGTGGAGATAGGTGCCAAAATTCTCACCAAAAAGCCTGTTTTTTATGCCTGCAAAAGTCTTTTAGTGGTCCCCTCCTTTGTTGAATTTGTACAATGCATCCAAGAGTGAGCCCCTCCTTTGTCATATTATAATACAAAGCATTCAAGTTACCCTTGACCCATGCATGGAGGAGGATTATTGGTGAAATAAGAAATATATACATGGTGGGACTAGTGTATGGACTATTCATGGACTTTAGCTCAATGAGCACATGGTGTTAGAATAATGAGTAAAAATAATAATAAAAATATGGAGGAGTTATGGATATGGAAAGATATTGGAATCATATGATATGGTCCCTCCTTGAATTATTTTGGGTGAAAGAGGAAAAGGTATGCAAGTAAATAATATAATAAAAGTAACCAATGAGTAGAAATCAATTTTTTGTTTTCACGAGGGTGAGGGTGAAAATGTGGGAGTGATTTGTATAAAGGAAAAATATGAGGTTAGAGTATGTACATATTGGCAAAAAATATATAATTATGGTGTAAGAGGATGAAAGAAGGTGTACATAGGTTTAATAAAACACACACCTAAGTAGAAATATTTAAATAAAATACCAAAATAATTATTAAAAATCCCTATATTTAGGCCATATATACAATGAAATATTTACACACAAAGAGGCCATAATATACTTTTATTTTTTTATTTTTTAAATTTTTTTTGGGCTCACCTAGCCCAGTGACTAGCTAGCTGAGGGTTTTTAAGAAGATATGGGAAAAGTCCCGTGACTCACGCACGCCTATGTACAGTGAAATGGTAGGGATAGCCACAATGTTTGGGTGATTTTGGTAGGGTGAGGTAACTCACTGTGGCAATTACAAAGAGCCGAAAAAACGGCTATCAGTGGCATGGAGCAGAAATTTGATGGACATAATGGACGCGCCCCCAAACAACCAACATGTCCATTGGGTGTCCAGTTCGGATGAGTTATTGTTTGGGCTCCTTGGAATGTCATAGAAATGTTTGTCAGTACTATTTAAACAATAAAGAATTCAATAATGCATATTTTCATGGATATTTAGATAAACCAATAGGAAAAGGTTACCTTGCTCAGGAAGACAGGACAAAGATTACATGTCATTATTGCGGCAAGGTTTTCACTTGTCAAGCTATATGTCCATGCATAATTTACTACGTTTTTCCAGGGGATTGCAACATGTCAAGATTGGTAGTGCATGTAGGCCACCATGAGCATGATGTGCAGAAAGGTACATCTCGTGCTGCCATAGAAAAAATCCGAGGATTAGTCCAAACAGTGTTGAAGATTGATAGATCTAGTGGTCCTCGAAAAATTCAAATGCTTGTGGCTCGTCAAATTCTGATGGTTTCGCTCATTCTTGACAAGGGACATTCTATGGGAGATGCAGAACTTCAAAACTTTCTAGAAGAGATGATGCCACTTGTGCAAAACCAAAGGTAAGGATACATTATTTTTGTTAATATTTATTAGTATAGTACTTAAAATTCTTTTTTCTAATGCATAACAGATTAAAGAGTATCATTGCTTCAGAAAAACAACAAGGGTCAGTGGTAGTGGGCGATGGATTTGACAATATTCTCTTACTGAAGAAAAAATGTTTGTTCCCATTTTTTCATGGGAGTCGTTTTCCTGGCCAAGGAGGACTTCATGATAAATGTTTTGTTTTTAAGATGTCCACCAAAGGTCCTGGTTCAGGAGTTGATTTAATAAGACGCATGGATCGTGCTGGTCAAGGAGATCTGCATAATGCTTGGGTCCATTTTGACTATACGCATCGTGTTGAAGGATGGTCAACCATGTCATGCTCAGTTTATGACCCAAGGTGATAAATTTCTAGATGTATATAAAAGTGATAATTTAATCATTGACTAATACGTCCTACCATGCATACTTTTTGCCTCAGCATGAAGAGCTTGATGGTTATTGCAATATGTGAGGCCAAGGAGGAAGATACACAGTCACAAATATTATTTTGGAAAAGTCTCAATTCTGTTATGGTTGAGAATGGATATTCAATTGCAAATTTCACTGGGTTTATGGCAGATGAGGCAGGTGCCAATTGGAATGCTATTCGAGCAGTCTACAATGGAGGAGCAGACAATGTAATGGACGGTCGTGAAAGATCATGCTTGTTCCATTGGGAGCAAAGTCTCCAAAAGAAAACAAGAGCACTCATTCCAAATGAAAAACAAATGGAGCATATTTCTTTGTGTGAAAAATGGCAAACAAGTAACACTTTGTTGGAAGCACAAATGCAAGCTAGGTCAATAAAGAAATGGTGGTATGATAATGGTGTTCCAATAGAGAATCTGGTGCCTTTGAAAAATTGGTTCTCCTGGTGGGAAGATAGAATCTCACATTGGGGGGGCATTTCCATAAATGTGAGTTTTTTTTTGGGCATAAATCTCATAATTATGTATTAAATATTGTGAGCTAATGTTGTGAACTAATGTTTCTAATCTTTCAGGGTGACTTGAGCCCATGGGATCGTGTTGCTATCCCTACTACAAACTTATCAGAGAGTATACATGCAAGTTGGCTTTCTGGAGAGGGAGGGAAAAAAAAGATCACATTGTATGATTCTTGTGTTACAGATGTCATCAACTCCTATCTTCAATGTGCAAAGCAGTTGGGATACTTGACTGGACGATACATAGGTACTGGACCAGACATACACTCTCTCTTGAATAGAGCACAATCAAGGTTGACTCCAACACCGGATACGGTGACTCGTGTGCTGCATGGAATGAATGATAACGAAACTAACTTCCAAGATCCAATTTTACATGGTGACAAAGAATCGGTGAAAAGAAAGAAGAGGTCAAACCTTGGCAATAGCTCACACCGACCAGGGTATATCATGGAGTCACGAGATCGCTGCCAACGCGGACGACCACGAAAAATTAACTTCACAAATATGAACAATGTGACTGTGGATAACTCAGCTAGATTGCAGGAAACTTTTATCGAAGAAGAAGGACCAACTTACAATGAAAGTACAAAATATCATAGCATTGGTAATAAAGATGGTGATGGTGGTGGTGTGGACAGTACAGCTCAAATTTTGGAAGAGGATATACACAGGTCAATGTGGGCCCTTAGGCGCATGCCAATTCATTGTCGTAGAAAATGCTTTGGAAGAGAAAAAGGAAAAAAATGTATGAATGTAATTGAGAGTCGAAGTCCTGGGTTGGTCGCACCATCATTTTGGTCAGAGCGCACATACGATGGAAAAACATTTGCTCAATGGATGTGGTTTTGTAACCACAATGTTGAACACACTTGGAATGTTGACAAACAAGTCAATCACAAGCCAGATACACCTACAACATGGCCAATTCAACTTGGTACCATGATTTCAAAGGAGGAGTATGCAGGCCTTTCAAAGGCAGGTTTTCAACTACGGTGTGTAATAGTGCCAAGAGAGGGTGAATGTATAACCACTCCTTCATCATGTAAGAGGAGTAAAAAATGGAGGCATGGAATCTCAAAAGAAGCTGAAAAGCGCTTGGTTGCAGCCGAGAGTCTAAGTGCAACATTGATAGAGGAAAAAGAAATGGTGGCACACAATCATGTGGTTTTTCGTCTTCTTACTAGTGAATGCTATGATGTCCATATACGAGAAGATCCTACATGCACTTGTTTAGATTTTCAAAAGAGGGAGAAAGATAAGAAGTCCTTTCTAGCCTGTAAGCATATTTACTATGTTTATATATACGTCCTGGGTTTGGAGCGCAATCAACACATGGCAATGCATCAACCACTGCTCTCTAAGCAAGATTTAGCCTTCATACTTGCTCAGCCTCGTCTTCTAAGTCCAGTTTCAAGATAGTGAATAGCTATGCGATCTCAAACAGATGCTCAAAGTTATCCATCGAAAAGTATGTTGGCAACTTGGATTCCCCTACTAATTACCAAACTGCATTGTAAATTCTATTTTGTTGTAACTTTTTTGTGAAACCCATTATGGTATCCGGTGAAAATTTAACAAGAAAGATTATTTTGATCTCTATCTTTCTAGGAGAAATGAAGTATTAAATTAAGGTACCGTGTCCACATTGGCAAGTCCATGTGTTGGGCACATGGTTCAGTGGTGGTTTATTTCACTACAAAGTATTTTGGCATTTTAGTTTGTCTCTACTAATTATCATATCACATTTATAAAGCATGTTTTATTCTTATTACTAATTAAACTAATTTTAATAAATGTATTGAAGGATTCTTTGTATTTGTGGGCTTACTAGCAGCAACGGTTCTATCTTGAGCCATTAATGTTGGGTATTATATCCATATTTTGTGGTTAGTTTTTTTTTAAATAGCTTACAGTAAGTGGTGAAAAGCTCATTATATATGATGAAATATGCAAAAGCTCTAACTAGGAATTATAAGGCTCGAACTCACAAGCTCGCAAGTTTATAACTTCCGATATTGTGGACCCTATGAGATTTTCAAAGTGATAACTGATCAAGCTTACAAGTTAAAGCTACCTTCTAACCTCAAAATTCATGATGTCTTTCACATTAGTCTATTAAAACCTTATGTTCCTAACCCTTATCAACTTTTAGATACCAAACAAATAGTTGTTCCAACCCAAGGAGTCCTCAAACTTCAGCCTGCTAGCCTGCTGACTATATCCTAGAAACGTGGGAGAGAAAACTTAGGAACAGAAGCATCATCGAGCACCGAAAGATTTTCCTGAAGAAGACGCAACGTGAGAAGATGAAACATCTCTCCTTAAAGATCATCCGGACTTACCTTTGAGATGAGGATATCTCAACTCTCCAAGTTGGGGAGAATGTAAGGTCTCTACCATCCTTAGAGAGGGGATTCCCATGTAACGGAATACATATCAGGCCATTCAAGCCAAAAGTTACTATTTTTTACAGTTTTAGCACCTCTAATGAGCTAATGATAAATATATTTTTGTAAGATTTTCAAAAATAAAAATTTTAATTTTTTTTCATTTTCATCCTAAAATAGAAAGTTTTGAGGTGCTTACACCCATCTAGATGCGACCGTCACGTCAAAATCTACCCCGTCCTAAATTTTCATAAAAATAGTTGTCTGTCTCGAAAACTAGTAAATATAGCAGGTGTGTGCATCCAACACCTTAGATTTTCATCCTCAAGATTGTCTTTTAATAGCGAGTTTCAAAATTAAATTCTGGTAAGCCAAGCTCACTCTAGACAATTAATTGTCATCATAGTCTTAATAAACTAATTCCTAAGTCTAAGGTATGCATATGTATGCATGTGCATGGGTATGTATGTGCATGTTCATGTATGTGCATGTGTATGTATGTCCATGTATGCCCATAAATGACCCATATCCATGGACCCATCTCTTATAAAATAATTGACTATGAGCATGGGGGCACTACATGAGGTGTATCACCCAAAAGGGTAAAGAGGGACACCTCTAATGGCTAAGTAGGAGCTTGTGACACCTCTACTCTTTATTTTAGCAAGAGGGGGTGAACTAGGGAGGTATGGGGCTGAATTGAGCAACAAGGAACCTCCAAACCCTATATAAAGGACATTCACACCCAATTTTACACACACTTGAACAAACATTGGAGATAGGGAGACTCTGCTGCTGTGGCTACTCGTTGGTGAAGCTTCAACAAGGCTTTGAGAGATCAATAACTCCAAGTCACAAATGGGTAATGTAAATCTCTTAATTAATCAAGGTTATTATCAATCTCTTCTCTCAATTGGAATCATTTCCAATTGCTTCCATATTACAATTGGAATCCTTTCCAATTACTACCATATTATTATCCAATTGGAATCCTTTCTAATTGCTATTCTATGATCAAATGCTATACTCTTATTTACATATCCTCAATTGGAAATCAACCATCATTATACCTATTTTATGGTAAATTCTCAACATTGCAAAGTAATGAAGGTCTCACTGTTCGATTATACAATTGTGGTGATTGCATGCACAATTCTTCATCAATGTAACATAGATGCTTGTATAATCAATTGTGGTGATTGCATGCATAATTCTCCGTCAATGTAACCTAGATGCTTGCATGAATTAGCTAATTATATTCAAGAAATGATCCAACTAAAATGACGGATTATTCTTGCAAGTAGCATATGTTTTGAGTTGATGTGTAGAGTAACCATATATGTTTTGGAATTAAAATAGTTAAAATCATTTACCCTACTTCCATTGCATTCTTATACTTTAGCTTACAACTTCTCAAGTTAAGCTAAGTATCTAGTAGCGGGAATGGCACCCAAGAGAACTCCCTATGGTGGATCACACGATCATGAAGCCGGAACCAGTGATGGAAGAGGCAAAGGAGAGACCCCAATGAATGAGGATGTGCCAATTATCTCAAGAAGTGACGTTATTGCCCCACTCCATTACCATATCCATTTGGCAAAAGGAGGGTACCTGACAGGTCACTACCCCCTAACCGATTGAGAAAAACATAGTCAGATAGACAAGATTTCTAATGGAGAGACTCTTGTCACCAAGTAACTTGAGTCCAAGCCATTGAAAAGGGTACCTAGCCCTATCTTGCAAGGAAAGCATGAACAAACACAATATTATGATGTTCCTAATTCTCACCTTCCAAAAGAAAAAAAACCCCAAATGCCTTTTTTTCCATAATTTTCAGAGTCATGTACAATTGGGAATTCTCAACTCTTGGCACAATGAGTCTCTAGTTTTGCTTCTTCTATAAATGAGGAGCGGAAAGTTTCTCGACTAATCGAGACCACCCATCCTTGATTGAAAACCTGAGCCAATCCCCACTTTCCACCCCCACACTCATACTTTGTTTTTTTCTTGTTTTCTAATTACCACAACATGATTGTTTATACCCAAAGTTCCTTTTTATTATTTCCATCACAAGTTTGTTAAGACAGCCCTTCAACCATTATCCAATCGGCACCAAGACAATCTTTTCCTAGTAAAAATACTTGACAACATAAATTTATTGACTGTCAAGCTAGAAAGAAGTTTTTTACACCTTGCTTCTACCATAGATTGGTTATGAGGGAAAGAAAACACTCAATTTTTCTCCATATCAAAATAAAATCTCTATGGAGAGAATTCTGGTAAGTCCTAAGACATAAATTTTTATAAAATTTCAAGCTGTTTTGCCAAAAACATCATAAAATTATTATATCTTTTTTGTAGAGATGGCCTTTTTTATGTTTATAAAAGCCAAGTGTTAGCACTTAATGTTACAAAACAATGGAATGCACTTCAAAGATAAGTTTTCAAAGTTACATGCAAGCTATAGACATATTTTCATACTTGAGCACGTGCTGAATAAGAGCGTAATTTTGGTCTTCCAAAGGTCCCCTCATGAAATTGGTACTATTCTATTGCAATTTGAAAACTACAAATGACTTTATATGTTTAAACCAAGAATCTATGTATTTTTTGGGCTCCCTAACTCAATTAAATCTCATTGCTTGAACTCTATCTTGAATTTTTTATCATGCAAAAGCTCTTGAAAATCTTGAGTTCTCCATAATACATTAAAACCAAGGTTTTAGGCATCCCAATTGTGTATGTACCACGTACTTTGATACATTTAGTTGATCTGCATGGAAAGTTTGATATTATTTGAGGTTTTGAATGCTTATGTCTCAAGAATAAAAATATGAAAGTTTTCTCTTATGCAGTTTTGAATATTTAAAATAATCCAATAATTGTTGCATACCAAAGCCCTTCTACTTGCCACCTTGACTGCTCAATGGAAAGGGCAAGCAATGTTTCACTTTATAAAACTAACAAATACATTAAAAACATATTTTTCTTTGTATACAACGATATGCTTAAAATGACGATATCAAACACATGTAACTTTCCATTATTTTATATACTCCAATGTCAATTTTTTGCACATGAAACTTTCAATTATCTATAGAAAAATTGCAAAAGAGTCACCTAAAATTTTCTACAAGGTCACTTTATTTTTTCTTGAGCTTATAAAGGCCATTTCTTCAAAGCAATCGCAGTCTTACGAGGGTCAACTTGATGAGTATAGTTCTTGATCATGATAGATTCTAAAATGCAAGGTTATATTTTTAACAGACCCTCTAGCTAACATATTTAAGCACATCAAGAGGGTCCTGTTTTGGTACCAAACTAGTGTTCAGATGCTCATGCCGTAGTTTTGATTGGTTAAGTGTCATGCCGTGTATCCTTCTTAATCTAGACACTTAACTATGACATGATTGGTAGATACTTTATAGGATTACCATAACCAAGCATGCATAATCCTCTTGTAAATTCATCATAAGGTTACCATAACAATCATCTACCATATGCATTATGAGGTCATATTCTTGCATCAATTAGGTACATCAATCTAATGTACAAAGAAAGATTATAACCATACATAGACTAGGGCAAAAAGAGAATCAAATTCAGCTTTACTATGCATATATTATGTGCAAATTGATTAGTGCAATAGGAGACTCTAATCATGCTTCATTTTAATGTACAAAGAAGATTATAACCATGCATCAATTTTAGTGCAAAACAGATCGATTTTTCCCTTATTATGCATCAAGTTAACGCACAAAAGTAGATCAATTTCTCAACAATATGCACTAAATTCTATGCAAACCAAGGGGTTAATTTCACCTTGATTATGCTACAATTAAGTGCATAAAGAAGAGAACAACAATTCCTAAATTACGATGCACTAATATGCAAGAGTGAAAAAGAAACAGTTTATCACCGAGATGTATTTCTATGCATCAATCATCAAGAGAGGAATTCAAATTGTACTATGCATAAATCAAGAGAATTGAATCTCCTTGAGAGATTAAGGTTTCATAATGCTCCTTAATCCAACAAGGGAGGGTGTGATCAATAGATGAGAGGCTATTGACATTCACACACACTGTGGATTATAAATTGTTGTAATAACCAGCTAACATAGAGTACTAGTAGGATAGGCTCTACATAAGACCTTTAGAGAAAAGAGGCTATGGAGCAATAGGATTAGCATAACTTGAAAATAATTACCCTTTGATTAAGCCTCCTTGTGTGTTCTAGGTGACATAGATACGCTCCTCCAAGGACTAGCTCTAGCAGCATCACTTTGTTGCAGAGATCCACAATGGAAAGTAAGCCCAAAGCTTTGCGGAAAGCTTCAAACTTCTCATGAGGAAATGCCTCTGTGAATAGATCAACAAGGTTATCCTGTGTTGGCAAATAAGCCAAGCTGATCTCTCCTACTGAGAGTCTCTCCCTAACATAGTGATAATGCACCTCAATGTTATTTGTGTGAGTATGAAAAAGTGGATTCCTTGCAACTACCAATGCGCTCTGGTTGTCACTCTAGATTATATTCGCAGTGTCCTATCCAACACCCAAATCAGCCATAAGGCATCCGAGCGATACACACTCAACTGAAGACTGCACTATACTCAGCCTCACAATCGAAAGTGGCCACAATAGGTTGCTTCTTGCTCAACCATGATATGCATGAACTATTGAGCATGAAGCAAAAACAACTCTGAGTCTGAAAAAGCATGTAGGTATGACGACAATGATCCCCCCTTGGGATAAAAAAACCCAAGATGCAAAGTGCCACTTAAGTAGCAAAAAATCTTTGAAAGCCGCCCTATTCTATGCATAAACTATTGACTTGTGGGAATACAAATTGAATATCACACCTCGTGTTGCATACATAAATAAGGCATCCAACAATAGTTTGGTAAAGAGTGACATCGGTAGATTTACAAGCATCATGAAGACTCAATTTCAAACCTATTTCCATGGGAGTAGTAATAGGTTTGCAATCCTTAAGTCCAAACTTACATAGCAATGTCTCTGTGTAACTTGTTTGACACAAGGCAATACCACCATCACACTCCTTAAATTATATGCCCAAGTAATGATGCAATAGTTTCAAATCTTTCATCTTGAAAGTAGCATTCAACTCAGCCTTAAATTCAGCATTATGTGTCTCATTATTTCCAATGATCAACAAATCATAACATATAGAACAATGACGAGAATTACATCACGCTCATGCTTAACATACAAAGTGCTCTCTATTGGATTGTTATGAAAGTCTCGTTTAACCAAATGAGTGTCATCTTTCTCATACCAAGCACGAGAAGAAGGCCTCAATCCATACAAAGATTTATTACATTTGCACACTTTATCTTCTTGTCCTTTTATGGCAAAACTGCGAGGTTGCATTACATAAACTTCCTCAAATTATCACCATTCGAAAAAGCAGTAACAATATCTGCATGATGTACATCCCTTTCAAAATGAGCTGCCAATGCTTATAGAAAACACACAATAGTCATATAACAAGTGGGAGCAAATTTCTCTTTATAGTCTATTGCTTTCTGTAGTGGATAACCTTTTGCAACAAGTTGAGCCTTATAATGGTCAATATCACCATCAGACTTACGTTTCAACTTGTAAACCCACTTTGTAAAAATGGCCTTTTTGCCAGGAGATAAATCACATAAATTTCATGTGTCATTTTCTATAAGTGCATCATATTCTATTGCATGGCAGCCATTCACTTTTATGAATTTTGTGCCTCATCAAAAGATAGAGGTTCCTCTATATCACATAAGCTAGAAATAGGCCAAGCATAACAATTTGATGCATAAGATGCATGTCAAGAACCTGAACGAGTACGACTAGACAAAGGTGCATCCAATTTACTATCACGCAAAATATGCACCAGTATGCAAAGTATCACGCAAAGTATGCACAATCCACTTTCACATACCTCTAGCCTACTTATTCTCAGCCCGTTCCACATCAAGTATATCATGTACATCTGCATCAAGTAATAGGCTGACCCGTAGCATTTTTTGAAACCCCCATAGGCTATAGATTTGCCTCATTGGAATTTACATTCAAGTTTCCACCACAAAAAAGAGGCAAAAAATCATCATAAATGTCATGTGAGCTTACATTAGTGTCTCTCTAGTACATGACAACAAGGGCTGAACAGAGTCTTCCACATACACAACATCTCGTGAAACCAAGATACGTCTTGTTTTTGGATGGTACAACTTGCAGTCTTTTCTTTTAGTATAGTAACCAACAAAAATTCAACTAACAGTCTTATCATCCAATTTTTTGCTTTGCCTTTGTGGCATCAAAGCATAATTCAAACAGCCAAAAATTTGCATTTGATCAATTGATGGCTTTTTATCATGCCATGCTTCATAAGGAGTCATAGATTGCAAAGCTTTGGTAAGACACTTGTTAAGTATATTAGTAGCACACATGATAGCCTCAAGCCAAAACAAATGTGGAAAAGCTTGACTCTTGACCATACATCGTGCCATCTTCGTAAGAGACCTATTGTTGCTTTCAGCAACACCATTTTATTGAGGTGTATCTAGCACTGTAGATTGGTGTTTTATGCCACGACTAGCCAGAAATTCATTTAACTCAGGAGACATATACTCCCCCCCTCGATCGGAATAGAGGGTGCTCATAGTACATTTAGATACATTTTTTGCCATATCCATAAATTGCTTGAAGCACATAAACACTTCGGACTTAGCTTTAAGTGGTTACACCCATGCATGCCTAGAGTAATTATCAATGAAAATCACGAAGTAAAGGTAATTGCCCAAGGACTGAGTTTGCATGGGCCCACAAACATCACTATGCACAAGTTGCATTTTGCATGTAGCCATCACTGAATCATCCTTTGGAAATTTCCGATGCTGCATATTACCCAAAATACAACCTTCACAAACATGCCTCACAGGTGCTTCAAGAGGTGGAAAAGAAGCAACCATATCAGATTTCTACAAACGCAGGAAACTAACAAAACCCAGATGTCCAAAACGTGCATGCCATAGTTTGGCATCTAAAATAGCTTTTGAATCTACAACTGCATTTCCAAAATTCTACCCACGTGTGTCATACAAAGTAAGGCCACAACACAAAATACCAGCTGCAACAATTTCATCACCAAAACTGAGACCATGAACTGTACATTTTTCATCCACAAATTTTACAACAAGACCAAGTCTAGCAAGTGTAGATACAAACAAAAGGTTCTTTTTTATCCCATGTACATAAAGTGCATTAACAAGTGTGAAAGACATACCATTTGCAGTAGTTGGCATAATTTTTCCAACTCTCTTGACCGGATAGCAGGCATTGTTGGCACAAGTGACTGTATTCCCATGAGCGACAGCCTCAAGAGAGGTAAACAGGTCACAATGTGATGTGTTCTTTGTAGTACCACCGTAAAAGAACCACGTATAAGAATTTGTAGAAAATGACATACATGCATCATGGACAAAAGGACCATAAGTACACTCTTCACTAAATCCCCATCTGCATCTACATCAGCATCACAATCTCCTTTCACAGAATATTCTACAATTGCTCCACTTGTAGTGGAACCAGTCTCTTTCTTCTAGGCCTCTTTTGCCTTCAACTTTGGAAACTACTTGATCAAGTGATCATTGGATTCACAATAATGGCAACGCATCTTCTTTTTTCCCTTTTCACCAAAATTCCTAGATGAAGTACTTCCAATAGAAGCATTAGGAACATGTGATTTGCCACTTGTTGAAGAACCATGAAAAGTGGCAACATTGTTGCTACCACTTTTTCTTTGAGCAACAACAAAATCCTATTTAATTGCACGTTGTTTAGCCCTATTCTTTCTTGAAAATGATTCTTGAAATAGCAATCATGTGCATAATGCATCAAACTTGACAACATCAGGATTTCCTTGGGTCATAAGTCTCCACGTACTAGCAAAATTTTGGTAAGAGTCTAGCAATGCATCAAGAACAGTCTTCACAAGGAAACTGTTAGAAATGACTCTGCCTGTAAAAATGAGTTTCTCATTAATATCATTGATACCAGCAAGAAAAGTGTCCTTGCCATATTACTCATGCATAATCTTTGTCTCCAGCTCTTTATGTAGCAATGCAATTTTTGCCTCATTGCGGTTGCATAAAGACCAGCCAGAATATCCCAAGCTTGTTGAGAAGGGGGTGTGTCACTGCGCGTCCTTGTGTCCACCCCCACTTTTTTCTTTTCTGGCCTTTTTTGCATCCCAAGATACTAGAAATACATATATCTTGTACAAAATCAAGTATTTTTACCTTCAGCAAAGGGGGGGAGTATAGTACATGAACAATTAAATTCAAGCAGTATCTGAGATTTTTTGGTGCCTTGGGGTCCAGACAAGGCCAAAAATGGCAAAAAGGGGGATGGCCACAAGGGCACACAAATCAACCAAATGGAGGTGATCTGCGCGCCCTTGTGGTCACCCCCCTCTTTTCCTTTTTGGGCCTTATGTTGCACCCCTTGTTTGGATTATATGTGCGCCTTTGTGTCCACCCACTTTTTTCCTTTTTTGGCCTTGTCTGCACCCCAAGACACCAAAAAATCTGAGATACTACTTGAATTCAAGTGTCCACATAACACTTCACCCCCCCCCCCCCCCCCCCCCCCCTCGACAATGCCAAATGAGTTGTTTCTCAAAGCAAAAAGGACACCACTTAGTAAATCACACCTAATTTTTTAAAACTTTCAAATGTAATTGAAAATAATGTACAAGATAGAGAGACAACTCTATATGTTTCATCACTTTTGAGAAGATAAAAAGTTACATCATTCATTTGAGAATCCATAATTTTCTTAGCCATTTCTTGGAAGGCAGCTCCCCGGCTCAGGAGGGAGTGCACTATTGCCTAAGGGTCAATTGACCCAATAGAAGCATGTATCCCTTCTAGGAAAGCACCTTGCCACCATGAAAGCGAGTGCAAGATGCAATGCATACAAGGGATCTACGTACTAGGAACACATGATGTGCAGTTTGGGCAGTGGTTCATAAACACAAAACTTTGCTCAAAGCATTCAACAACCACATCATGAAATGGCCTTCGGGGTGTACAATGTCAACATCACTAGGGAAATTTTTCCTATGTAATGTGCAAGGAGGGATTGTGGCCTAAAGGCCGTCCGATTGCCCCATGCCGTCTCATCAAGATCAAGGAGATCCTATCATAAACCAATCAAGGGTAAGAAAAAAGATAATTAAGGTTAGTACAAACAACTCTGAAAGTAAGGTAGAATTTACCTCCTACTCCTTGTCCTCGTCCTCTCTATTGCCCTTGGAATCCAAGTCGATGCATGACTTCACCGCATCTACGAACTTTGGCTCAATAGAGGGGGGGTTCTGTACTGGAGTAGGCATCCTTGTCCCCACAACCTTGCATGGCCTGGATGTGAATGTGTGGTGCGTGCGGTGAAGGGGAGAATCATGAGACGGTGTGGGTGAAGCAACCTCTGGAACTAATGAGTGAGGATCTCATTATTCTTCATATAGAACGAATAAGGGTATGTATACACGTGGATAGATAGTCGGACACCGGACGTCCGGGCTCGAGAAAAGATGCAGCGCCTTTACCCCAACAAACTCCCACTTAAAGGCGATGTGCCAATAGTGAGACCTACTAGCTAAACTACTAGTATGTGCAAGAAACTAGGTGAGAGAGTCTCTCAGCCTATGCCCACTGGCTCACTCTGTCCATCTACACACAGTTGTATCAGCTCTAATGGTAGGCGAGCGTGCGTACCCATGCTAGAGACTGCATATAAATTTTGCATACTACTGTGTATGGTCTGCAAACTCCACAGAGCACCATGCTAGTGCCAGTCACCATACGACTAACTATCCCTACTACAAATGCTCCCACTACATTTGCTAGATCAGGCCTCAACACTAACAAGTCAAACATGAGACACCCAAACGCTAACAAAATCTACGCAAACTTCACTATACTCGCCTCCCATGCGCAATCTGCAATCACTACATCATCAAGACTACCCATTGCATATGGATTTGTCAACGCCAACACTGGGATAGCTACGTCCCTCTCACCCATAGGAAAAATTGTGCATCATGGAACCAACTCATCATCCTCTAACATGAGCATATCAAATAACTCCATGCATTTCATCTTTGTTTGTGTCTCTAGGGAGCATACCTGCTCTACCTCTGTCTGCACAAAGTCTGACAACACCTGTTGTGTCTCACTAGAGCACTACTGCTCTATTTTTGTCTCTACAGAGTCTACTGGCACGTCATGCACAGCTAAATGCTATGTCTCATGAGCATGGTGGAGCTCGCTTGCGAAGGAGACGCGTATTGTCTCTAGCTCAAAGCATGACATCAACAATATCGAGACTAGGCAGTCTTGAACCTCAAACACATGTATAGGATATACTAGGCCATTGCGGCTCCTCTAGAAATCATTAATGAACCGCTCTCTAAGCAGTATCTAACAACCAAAGTCTGCTAACTGTCTCACTGCGATCAAGCTCTCTATCAACTGAGGAATGTAGCACACATGTCATAGCATGTATGATGCACCACTGGGTAATGACAAACAAACATCTCCTGCACCGTCTATGTCAAACACCAAACCATCGGCCAACTGTAGAAAACCAAAACTCCCACTAGAGAAGGTTGTGAGGTCCCCACCCCGTTGCCATATCCATTTGGCAAAAGGAGGGTATCTGACAGGTCGCTAGGCCCTAATCAATTGAGAAAAGCATAGTTAGATAGACAAGATTTCTAATGGACAGACTCTCGTCACCAAGTAACTTGAGTCCGAGCCATTGAAAAGGGGTCCTAGCCCTGTCTCAAAAAATAACTTCACATAACTAAGTATTTCAAGAGAGGATAATGGTTAGAGAAGATCATTCAACATGCTAATTACGCTTAAGTGAATTAGAGAAGGAGAATTATTTCCCTATTTATGTATCTAATGATACATAAGAAGAGGTTAATTCTTCTTAATCTAAACACTTAATTATCAATGAAAGAAAAGACTATAATCTCCTTATAAATAATTTATAGGATTACCATAACCAAGCATGCATAATTCTATTGTAAACTTATAAGGTACCATAACAAGCATCTACCATATGCAATATAAGGTCATATTCTTGCATCAATTAGGTACATCAATTTAATGTACAGAGAAATATTATAACCATGCATAGACTAGGGCAAAAAGAGAATCAAATTCAACTTTACTATGCATAGATTATGTGCAAATTGATTAGTGCAATAGGAGACCCTAATCATGCATCACTTTAATGTACAAAGAAGATTACAATCGTGCATCAATTTTAGTGCAAAAGAGATCAATTTTGCCCTTATTATGCATCAAATTAATGCACGAAAGTATATCAATTTCTCAAAGATATGCACTAAATTCTATGCAACTCAAGGGGTTAATTTCACCTTGATTATGCTACAACTAAGTGCATAAAGGAGAGAAGCACAATTCCTTCATTACTATGCACTAATATGTAAGAGTGCAAAAGAAACAGTTTATCACCGAGATGTATTTCTATGCATCAATCAAGAGAGCAATTTAACTTTACTATGCATTATTATGCATAAACCAAGAGAATTGAATCTCCTTGAGAGATTAAGGTTTCATAATGCTCCTTAATCCAACAAGGGAGGGTGTGATCAATAGATGAGAGGCTATTGACAATCACACACACATTGAGAGACACTATGGAATATAAATTGTTGTAACCAGCTAGCATAGAGTAGTAGTAGGATAGGCTCGACATAAGACCTCTAGAGAAAAGAGGCTATGGAGCAATAGGATTAGCATAACTTGAAATTAATTACCCTTTGATTAAACCTCCTTGTGTGTGCTAGGTGACGTAGATACGCTCCTCCAAGGACTAGCTCCGACAGCAGCACTTCGTTGTAGAGATCTTGGGGTAGTGTGTGTGTCTAAAATTTCTTGTTGCCCAATTCAGCCCCATACCTCCCTAGCTTGCCCCCTCTTGCTAGAATAAGGAGTAGAGGTGTCACAAGCTCCTACTTAGCCATTGGAGGTGTCCCTCTTTACCCTTTTGGGTGATACACCTCATGTAGTGCCCCCATGCTCACCTCTCTAGTCCATACTTAGCCTCCATGCCATACTCCCACACTTGACCCAACACTTGGCACAAGACTATCTATGTGCATGAACCATGTCCTCACATGATGGGGATACATGACCATGCATCCATGGCCATGCATGCACACCCATGACTATGCATACCCATACATGCACATGCACTTGCACATCCATGCCATACACATACCTTAGGAATTTACTAACCTTAGACTAACTTGATCTATACTAACCCAATTTAAATTCCGAAACTTGCTAACTCGAGATGGACCTGCACGTGACAAACACGACTACCTTCCATAAATAGCAGCCTTCGACATTTGAATTCTATTTTTTAAGAAATCTGGGTCGGTGCACAGTTTGAGAAGCTGGTCGATCCTAGACCATTCCAGGGGTCAAAAACTTTCTATTTTTGAAAAATTTTCATAAAATTTGAATTTGACCAGAATTAAAAGTTCTACAAGGATCACAACACGAAAATGACATCTGATCATTGAAACCTGCTAAAAAAAGCATCTTTTGCCAAGAAGCTCAGCCTGAGATACTGTGGACCCTATGAGATTGTCAAAGTGATAAGTGATCAAGCTTACAAGCTAAGCGACCTTCTAACCTCAAAATTCATGATGGCTTTCATGTTAGTCTATCAAAACCTTATGTTCCTAACCCTGATCAACTTTTGGATGTCGAACAAATAGTTGTTTCAACCCAAGGAGTCCTCGAACTTCACCGTACCCTGACTATAACCTAGAACCGTGGGAGAGAAAACTTAGGAACATAAGCATCATCGAACACCTCGTCAAATGGAAAGATTTTCCAGAAGAAGACGCAACATGGGAAGATGAAACATCTCTCCTTAAAGATCATCCAGACTTACCTTTGAGATGAGGACATCTCAACTCTTCAAGTTGGGGAGAATATAAGGTCTCTGCCACCCTTGGAGAGGGGATTCCCATGTAAAAGAATACATACCTGCCATTCTAGCCACATACAAAAAATTACTATTTTTGGCAGTTTTTCCACCGTTGATGAGCTAATGATAAATATATTGTTGTAAGATTTTCAAAAATAAAAATTTTACTTTTTTGTCATTTTTGTCCTAAAATAGAAATTTTTGAGGTGCTTAAACCCACCTAGACGCGACCGTCTCGTCAAAATCTACCCCGTCTTGAATTTCCATAAAAATAGCTGTCTGTCCCAAAAACTGCTAATATAACAGGTGTGTGCATCCAACACCTTAGATTGTCATCCTCAAGATTGTCTTTTAATAGCAAGTTTCAAAATTAAATTCTAGTAAGTCAAGCTCACTTTAGACTAATAATTTTCATCATAGTCTTAATAAACTAATTCCTAAGTCTAAGGTATGCATGTGCATGGGTATGTATGTGCATGTGTATGTATGTCCATGAATGCCCATAAATGACCCATATCCATGGACCCATCTCTTATAGAACAATTCACTATGAGCATGAGGGCACTACATGAGGTGTATCACCCAAAAGGGTAAAGAGGGACACCTCTAATGGCTAAGTAAGAGCTTGTGACACCTCTTCTCTTTATATTAGCAAGAGAGGGGAGCTAGGGAGGTATGGGGCTGAATTGGGCAACAAGGAACCTCCAAACCCTATATAAAGGGCATTCACACTCAATTTTACACACACTTGAACACACATTGGAAATAGGGTGAATCTGTTGTTGTGGCTACTCATTGGTGAAGCTTCAACAAGGCTTTGAGAGATCAATAACTCCAAGACACAATTAGGTAATGTAAATCTATTCATTAATCAAGGCTATTATCAATCTCTTCTCTCAATTGGAATCATTTCCAATTGCTGCAATAATACAATTGGAATCCTTTTCAATTACTACCAATATTATTATCCAATTGGAATCATTTCCAATTGCTACTCTATTATCAAATGCTATACTCTTATTTAACTATCCTCGATTGGAAATCAACGGTCATTAGACCTATTTTATGGTAATTTCTCTACATTGCAAAGTAATGAAGGTCTCATTGATCGCTTGCATAATCAATTGTGGTAATTGCATGCACCATTCTTCATCAATGTAACATAGATGCTTTCATAATCAATTGTGGTGATTGTTGTTGGGGTATAGGCGCCTGTGCCTTGCCCGGCCGCCCAGAGTCTGGGCGCCCACTGACTTGTATACCTTATACATAGCATAAGTGTATAGGGGGTTGCTCACTCTTTGAGTCTCCCCACCCATATCTGTGTGTCGTGTGTCTCCTCTCTCTCACTCTCTGTCTGTGGTGCTCTCCAATCCCCTTCAATTGGTATCATAGCGACAGGTGTGAGAGCGTAGATGGACGGCTTCGCGATGAACTCGTTGGCTATGGCAGAGAGGTCACAGATCTGAGCAAAGAAATAGAGGAGGCTTGTGGGCAGCCATACAGAGGCTTGCAGGAGAGCTCTCAGGAGCTTCCTATTGCTCACAGATCAGTCCACAGTTCCTCTACAGATCAGTCCACTGTGTACAACATCTTCCCTCTTCTCGACAAGCTTTGCAACGGCTACATCGGTGACAGATTGGAGCTTGGAGCTTCCATAGACATGGAAGTATTGTGAGATTGATGCATTCAGCTCACGTATCGAGGTGGGAAGTGAGTTTGAGCCTTTCTATGAGCTCAAAGAAGCGCAGAAGAAAGTCGTTTAGTTATTGGCAGTTTGACATCAGTCTACTGTTTTGCTCATAACTTGAGCTACAAAGCGTCGACTCCAAAGCTTTTTGGTTCAAAATGGAGCTGGCTTCAGGCTCTACGACTTTGTAGAAGGAATCGTTTTCTGATTCGGAGTGCAGGTGGGTCTGAAATTAAAAACACAGAGACTATTTTTCAGGACAATTTTGGGCTCTGTTGTTTTCTTTGCTGCTGCTGCAAACAGCTTACTCGTGCACACTGCAGGTAGAAGGCGCATATGAGGTGGATTGGTTTGATTTGCTCAATTGTGACCATTTGCAGGTGTTACAAGATCGGGTTTGACTCCCAGGTACAGGTTGAGTCTAGTACTCCCACAGGTGTTGCCAATTGCAGTTGAGTGGTTCTTCTGCAGTGTTGTGGCTTGCATACATGGTCTTTGAGCGGGTAATGCTCTATGTATGCTTATGTGGTGAGTAGTAGATCTTGTGAGCAAGTGCAGAGGTTGGTTGTGGATGACATGTATGGTCACCTGTGGTTCTCTTTGTGAGCATTTGTTGGACACAGGTTTGCAGAGCTTATGCATGTATGTTGAGTGTAGTTTGATGCGCATTGATTGCTCATTGTATTGAGCTTGCAGGACAATGGTTATTTTGTGTTGATAACCATTGTGCGTCGAAACTCTGGTGAAATTTTTCGAAGAGTTTTATGCGCATCATTTACGCAATCTAGGTAGAGATTGCGGGTTGCACTCAGCATTTGCGTGTGGTGTTCTCTGCAGGTGGGAGATTTGTGCGTCTGTATGCAACGATACCGCACAGTGTGGGCTTGGTGATTATCTCACAGATGTATGCTCTATGACAGCGTGTGTGTAGGTGAGATTCAGACCGAACAAGTCATAACTTCTTGGAGAAGTTTTTGGCCGATTCTTGATGCGCTACGGTTGGTAGTGTAGGGCTGAATTACGGACTGTTTTTGGCCATGCAAGAGGGCTGAGAATTTTGTAATTTTGGGCTGAATTTCGGGGCTGATTCAGTGAAGATTATGCACATGGTTATGGTTGTCATGAATGCGTCTTGTAAGTAGTGTGTTTGATTGCAGTGTGATACTAGAGCAGGCGAGGCTTGTATTGACATTGCGGGAGCTCTATTTTGGAGTGTGTCTCACAGGTTTTACATTGTGTTTCTAGCCATATTTGTAGACAGTTTCCAGGTGTTGTTGGTGAGGTGGTTTTTCTATCTAGCTTGCTACTTGTGCTCATGGAAGAGACAGGTGATCGCTCAGATTATGATCTCTCACAGATGCGCGTGTTTGATAGGTCAAACTTTGCTGCATGGAGAGAGTGTATGCTTGATGCACTGACACGGCTGAAGGAGTACGAGCGGAAGTGCGACGCGAGAGAGAGTGCGAGAAGAAGAGCACGACGATATGGTGAACTCGCTCTGTTGTAATGTACAGAGCATAGTGAGTTCTTATTAGGTTTTTACGAAAGAATATGTGTACATACCTGACGGCCCTCCCACTTACCTGGGCAACCACATTGGGCTTTATACCCCAACAACCTCCCACTTAAAGTCCAATGTGGTACTTTAAGTGTGAGAGAAGCTACTATACAAGCTAATATACAAGAGATGTAGAGAAGTGATGTACTACCCTACACCTAATTGCTTGCGAAAATGCGCAAAGCTCTCTGAGGGAAGTCCTTTTGTAAGTAGATCGGCAGGATTTTCTGTGGTGTGAAATTTGACAAGCTGAATTTGCTTATCCTCGAGCATTTTCCTGATGAAATGATACTTCACATCCACATGCTTTGTCTTTGAGTGATAAACTGGATTGCGAGCCAATTGTATAGCACTTTGACTATCACAATATAACAAAGGCATCTCTTCTTTGATTCCCAAATCTGTTACTAGTCGATTAAGCCAAATTGATTCTTTGCATGCCTCTGATTCTGCAACATATTCAGCCTCTGTAGTAGACTGAGTAACACAATCTTGTAATCTAGAACGCCATGATACTGCTCCACCAGCCAATGTAAAGACATACCCTGACGCAGACCTTTGGTTGTCTAAGTCACCTGCATAATCTGAGTCTGTAAAACCCTTTACACTTACCTCCTGACTCCCATACCATATACGCATACTCTTTGTAGCTTTCAGGTATCTCAATATTCCTTTCACTGCCTCCCAATGTTTCTTGCCTGGGTTTGACATGTATCGACTTACTACTCCCACTGCAAATGCAATGTCTGGGCGAGTAGAAATCATTGCATACATCAAACTACCCACTGCATACGCATATGGAATCTTATCCATTTCAGCCTGTTCTTCCTCAGACACAGGACAATCTTGTTTGCTAAGTTTCACATATGGTGGCAATGGAACACTCAATGACTTTCCCTTCTCCATATTGAAACGTTGCAAAACCTTGTCAATATACTATGTTTGAGATAACCAAATCAACTTCTTTGATCTGTCTCTCTCAATGCGCATACCAAGTATATGACTTGCCTCACCCATGTCTTTCATGTCAAACGATTTTGCCATCTTTGACTTCAAAGCTGAAATTTCTTCCAAGTGCTTGCCAGCAATCAACATGTCATCCACATACAAAATAAGGATCAGCCAACTGCCATCCTTAGCCTTCTTTGTATATAGACAGTGATCGAACTCACTACGTTTGTAGCCTCGAGAAAGCATAAACTTGTGGAACTTATGGTACCATGCCCTCGGTGATTGTTTTAAGCCATAAAGACTCTTTAACAACTGGCATACCAAATCTTCCTTGCCTTTCTCAACAAACCCTTCTGGCTGCTGCATGTAAATTTCCACATCTAAATCACCATGCAAGACCGCTGTCTTGACATCCATTTGGTGCAACACCAAATCTAATATGGCAAACAATGCAAGAAAGCATCTCAATGTAGTCATCTTGACCACCGGAGAGAAGACTTCATCAAAGTCAATGCCTTGTTCTTGCTTAAAGCCCTTGGCAACAAGCCTTGCTTTGTACTTTGGCTGACTATCATGAGCGGTGAACTTATACCTGTAAACCCATTTACAAGGTAGAGCCTTTTTGCCCTGTGGTAATTTAACTAGCTTCCATGTCTGGTTTTTATGCAGAGCTGTCATCTCTGACTGCATGGCCAATTGCCAATTCCCAGAGTCCTTCATTTGCACTGCTTCCTTGTAACATGAAGGCTCATTGCAATCAGTCAACATGACATAGTTCATAGATGGAAAAAACCTATCAGGAGGTCGCGTGATACGTCCAGATCTACGCAAAATAGGCGGCTCAGGCTCAGCCACAACCTGTGGTTCCACTCTATCCTGTCCTTGCTCCTCTTGAGCCCTGACATTTTGTCTTGCACGTGCAGGTCCATCTTCTTGGAAGACAACTCTTCTAATCTCCTCAACCCTCTCTGGTTTAGAATGATATTTGGCTTCATTAAAGTGAACATCATTGCTGCGGATAATCTTTCTGGATTCGGGATCCCAAAGTCTGTACCCCATCTCACCAGAATTACCATAGCCGAGAAAGATTCACTTTCTACTTTTTGGCTCAAGTTTGTTCCTAAATTCCTTTGGAACGTGAGTATATGCCTCACAGCCAAAGACTCTGAGATGCTTGTATGAGGGCACCTTGCCTGACCATACCATCTCTGCCACTGAATCCTTCTGCAAAACCTTGCTAGGAGATCTATTTATAAGATGAAATGCTGTTGATACAGCTTCAACCCAAAACCCATTTGGCAGCTGTGCATTAGACAAGATACTTCTGACCTTCTCTTGTATGGTCATATTCATCCTCTCAGCAACACCATTTTGAGGAGGATTGTAAGGAGCAGTAAGTTCACGTTTTATACCTTTTGACTCACAAAAGTCCGAAAGGCCTTTGAAACATACTCTCCACCATTGTCAGTGCGTAAGCATTTAAGCTTCTTGCCACTCTGATTCTCCACAAGTGTCACAAACGTTTTGAAAACACTAAACGCTTCATCCTTGTGCTTGAGAAAGTAAACCCATACTTTCCTCGAGTAATCATGTATAAATGTCATAAAGTAAGAATCTCCCCCTAGAGATAGGTTAGGCATAGGTCCACACAAATCACTATGAACAAGTGCCAACTGTGTATCTCTTCTACTACTTCTATGCTTATGTGGCTGCTGTGTTTGCTTACCATACAGACAATGTTCACAGAATTCAAAATCATTAAATGAAAATCCAGGTAAATAACCAGAACGAGACAAGATTTCCCTTCCCTTCTTGGACATATGTCCTAACCGGCTATACCACAAAGAAACGTTCGGCTACTCAGTTACATTGATTACATTTTTAGAGACATTTGATACATAAATCATGTAAAGTCCTCCACACTTTACTCCATGTGCTACTATCATAGAACCCTTGGATATCCTCCACATGTTCTGTCCAAAAGTGGTGACGTAGCCAGCATCATCAAGTAAACCTGTGTTGATCAAGCTCTTTGTAATTGCGGGAACATGTCTCACATTCTTCAGCGTGAAAGAAGAGCCATTCTAAAACTTCAATTGAACATCTCCAGCACCTAAGATCTCACATGTCTGCCCATTGCCTAGCTGAACATGATCTTTAGTGGTCACATAAGAGGTAAACCACTCCTTGTTTGGAGACACATGAAGTGATGCCCCTGAGTCTATAATCCAGTCACTCAGTGCATGTCCATCAAATGTTGTAAGAAGAGCTAAGTCCATTGTATTCTTCAAGAAGTAGATGTCTCCTGACACTAGACTGTCATCCTCTGCAACAGTGTTTGTCACATTTATTTCTTGAATCTTCACTGAGGACTTGTTCTTCTCACCATAGTCTTCAGCTTTCTCTTTGCCTTTTTCTGCTTTCCATTCTCTGCAGTCTCTTTTCATGTGACCCTTCTTGCCACAATGGTAGCATTCTATGTCACTCTTGCCTTTAGCACTACGAGACTTGCTACGAGACTGATTCCTCTTTCTACCTTTGTACTTTTCTTTGGTCCTTCCCCTGACAACTAAGGCTGTTCCTTTGCCTTTGTCCATTGTCTTTCTGTTGGTTTCTTCAGTAAGCAGACTGCCTTCTACACCTGCTATGGTCAAACCATCTGGAGGTGCAGAATTACTCAAAGCTGTGCGAAAAGTGTCCCAACTTTCCGGCAATGTGATCAATAGGAACATAGCTCTAATAGGTTCATCAAACTTGACACCTTGAGCTGACAACTGACTGTAGATGGTGTTGAATCCATTCAGATGATTGGACATAGGTGTCTCTTCTTTCATCTTCAAGTCAACAAGCTTCTTAAGCCAGTATACCTGTGAAGACGCACTCTGCTTCTCATAAAGATCACTCAGCTTTGTCCATGCTTCATAAGCTGACACCTCGTCTGCTACATTGAAGTAAACGCTTTCTGCCAAAGTCAGCATAATGGTAGAAAATACCAATTCATCCATTTCGCTCCATTCATCTTCGTCCATATCTTGTGGTTTTATCCCCTTGAGCTTTATAGGTTTTATCTGCTTCTTTTGTACCAACACGTGCCAAATCTGCTTCTTCCACAATGGGAAATTGGTTCCATCCAACTTCTTGATATTGTAAAGAGCAGTGTCCTGTGATCCAGCCATAGCTACTCTTCACAGTAGTTTACTTTCCTGGGAAAAATTCGGCAGAGTTTCCCCTGTAAACTGACCTCTGAACCAATATCAACTTGTCAAATGAACCAAGAAAGCTTCAGATTCTGCAGAAATTTGGCAGAGTCTCCTTTGTAAAATGGCTCCGGTGTACTCAAAAACAGACCAAAAAACAGCTCAAAAAACCACTGTCTCTCTAACACTGTAAGCTGTGGGTAAACCTGTCCTACACCTGTATTGTCTCTCACTGTCCTTTGTCTTGTAAGCATAGATTGCGACAATGCCTCAACGGCAGTAAAGCAAAGATGCAATCCCAACTGTCTAACTCACAATCAATACATCCTAGCTGCCTATCTAAGGGTACTCGAGGGATCGCTCCAAGACCTGTATCACCGAAAGGGTCTCAACATTCGAGAATCCCCCAGCTCAATAAAACCTCACTCGACCCTCAACAAAGGATGCAGTAAATCTGACAATACATAGACTTCCCACAAAGTCATACATCCACAAATTTCCCACTGTATGCTGTAACCGCTTCAGCGGTTGTTTGCTGCGTGACTCACAACCAGCAAACCCTCAACAGACATACATCATCTCTGACAATACATCCCATGTGGAAGTACCTTCAATGTCAAGATGAAATCTGGAATATCAAGCAGCAAACACAAGCTACCTGATGAACTAGTGGATGTCGCCTACAGTCTGTGTGTAGATGCGCCCGTGTCGTATGTGACACGCCTCAAAGAACTGTGAGCCATCCTTCGATGTGTAGACAGCCACAAATCAGCACTCTGGGAGTGTCGATATCCTCAGCACCTGCAGACGTAGGCCGAAACCCCAAATTTGCAGAGTCGGATCTGCACCCGCCGAGACCACGTAGTCGAAAATGGCCTACGCAGAACTTTGTCGAAGCCGAACGGTGGTCGAGATGACCTCAGAATGAAATTCTGAGAACACCGAGCCGTTCGAGCTCACCCACAGGATTTGGGGCCGTGTCTTCGCCTGTCAAATCTCACTCCAATCTGAGCAGGTGACTCTAGCTTCCTGCAGTGCTGCCCCGAGCCTCGATCTGAGCTCCGATACCAGTTGAAGGAGTACGAGCGGAAGTGCGACGCAAGAGAGAGTGCGAGAAGAAGAGCACGACGATATGGTGAACTCGCTCTGTTGTAATGTACAGAGCATACCTGGCGGTCCGCCCACTTACCTAGGCGACCACATTGGGCTTTATACCCCAACAACAGCGAGGGTTGCATCGACCATTGAGTGGTGATGTAGGTAGACCTTCAAACATGTCTGACGATCAGTGGCAGGAGCTAGAGGAGATAGCACTATCCATGCTCTCTTTGCACCTTGCCGAATCTGTATATGCTCTTGTTATGTATGAGACTACTTCGAGAGCACTTTGGCGCAGATTACATGATATGTATAATAGATCTGAGTCATCAAGGACTCGTGTGAGACATGTACATTCACGAGTACACCGACAGGTGATAAGTTGGTATTGTGGTCATTCTGAACACGTTAGACGACCCTGTTTTCGTCGTATGCGACATCGTAGGAGACATGGCAGTCTCAGAGATGTATGTAGTGATGCCATGGACTTAGTTGCTTTGACAGTTGAGGTAGATGTAGTGTCGGTGTATACTAGTGACGGGGATGTCACTTTTACCTCAAGCTATGCCCGAGATGCTATACATGTGGATAGTGCACTCCCTTCGCAGTGGTTGCTAGACGCAGATGCTATGTTTCATGTCACGTCGCATTGTGAATGGTTTTGTAGCTATTCTAGCGGGATGCTTGGCAGTGTACGTTTGACCGATGGATCAGTGCATGCGATAGCAGGTGCAGGAGATGTGAGACTATCATTACCGAGTGGTGCATCTTACTTGTTACGAAATGTGCGCTATGTGCTAGATTTGACGATGAGTTTGATCTCCGTTGGTTAGCTCAGGGATAGTGGATGTCGGGTATCACTGCTTGAGCGATCTTTTGCATTGCATTTGGGTTCGCTAGTGATTGCGAGAGGTGCTAGAGTTGGCACATGGTACCCATTGCACGTAGTACTGGTGCGACATGGTCGAGTCTCAATCTTGTTACAGCCATGAAGAGAGCGAAAGACTCGGACAGTCTCTTTTGCTCATGGGTTGCAGGGTGCTTTGCATGGAGTGCAGAGTAGTGAGCTCGTTGTGCACATAGTTGGGGCACGACTTGAGCAGTCACATAGAGAGGTGACAGAGTCAGACATGCATTCTTTGCTAGTGACTGAGCAAAGCAAAGAGTCAGTTGTGCGAGATACTTCTATGCAGGATAGACATGTAGATCGGTCTTGCTCTAGTGAGTCACGACAGGAGGACGTTGTGTAAGAGTCTATGCATACAGAGTTAGAGCATAAGAGCTCTAGTGAGTCACAGCAGATTGAGTGGTCATGTTTGTAGTGGATGATTGAAGAGGAGGCTGAGACGTCAGCGATTATGCAATAATTCCTTTCTATGCTCGACAGTGAGCATGGGGATATAGTTGTGCAGGATATGTCTTCCAACAGACACCTAGAGGAGCTGGTTTGCTCTAAGGTTGCACGACAGGTTGATGCGTCTTTTGCGGACAGTCAGGAGATGCATGTGACTGACACATCTTGCTAGTGAGAGATTCCTATTGCCAGGGATATATATGTTGATGCATGCTCTGTACAGCTAGCACGGCCCGCTAGCATTGCATCGGCATTCGATGGTCTCGTGTATAAGATGTTGATCTTGAGACCGGATATCGCAGCTGCAGTGGGAGCATTTGCAGTTGGGGTTGTCAGTCATTTGTTGACTAATGACGGCATAGTGTACGAGGGAGATATGCAGGTATTGCGTACATACTTGCAGTACGTGTGCGGTACGTCTGGTGGTGTATGGACTTACATGGACATCGGTTGAGAGCGGTTTTCTCTCGCCTTTTGTAGTCTTTAGACTAGGTTCCCTTGCTTAAAGTCACAGTCGCCTTTAAGTGGGAGGTTCTTGGGGTATAGGTGCCTGTGCCTTGCCCGGCCACCCAGAGTCTGAGCGCCCACTGACTTGTATACCTTATACATAGCATATGTGTATAGGGGGCTGCTCACTCTTTGAGTCTCCCCACCCATATCTGTGTGTCGTGTGTCTCCTTCTTTCTCTCTCTCCGTCTGTGGTGCTCTCCGATCCCCTTCAATTGTATGCACGATTCTTCATCAATGTAACATAGATGCTTGCATAATCAATTGTGGTGATTGCATGCACGATTCTTCATCAATGTAACATGGATGCCTGTATAATCAATTGTGATCATTGCATGCACAATTCTTCATCAATGTAACATGGATGCTTGTATAATCAACTGTGGTGATTGCATGCACAATTCTTCATCAATGTAACGTAGATGCTTACATGAATTAGCTAATCATATTCAAGAATTTTGTCCGACTAAAATGATGGATTGTTCTTGCAAGTAGATATGTGATTAATCATGTGATTAGTGTATGGAGTATAATGCATGTTTATCATAAGATTATGGAAATATTAGAAAAGAATATGGTTTTGGTTTGATGTGTGGAATAACTTTATATGTTTCAGAATGAAAACACTTATAATCATTTACCCTACTTCCATTGGATTCTTATACTTTAGCTTACAACTTCTCAAGTTAAGTATCTAGTAGTGGGAATGGCACCTAAGAGAACTCGCTATGGTGGATCACACGATCAATTGAACTTGTTAATTTTCTTTAAGTTGTATTAAATGGAAGGACTGTTTGAGGATATATTGTCTAAAGTAAGAAAGAAATATTTGCTTAGTAGGAAATGTCTCGAACCTTCTTCATTCAAAATCCTATACCGATATAGTCAAAACTCCCTTTGATATACAGGGAGGAGGGATTAACGGAGTGAACGCTAAAGCAATGCATATGGGTGCACACATCTTGCGGGTTTGTGCCCAGAATGCAAGATATTATTTGCGGATTTGTGCCCAGGTTGCAAGTTAGTCACTTCGGGTTTGTGCTCAAAATGCAAGACAATTTAGTTGTATGGGCAACTAAAGACACTAGGAGCTATAAACTCTTGCCAAGAGGAGTGAACTCTTGGGTTTAAGATATTTTAATGAAGAAGTATCGTATGTTGTTTTTCTTCTAGAAGAGATTGTCTTGGTGCCAATTTGACAATGTTTGAAGGGTTGTCTTAACGAACTTGTGATGGAAATCATAAAAAGAACTTTGTGTATGAACAATTATGTTGTAGTAATTAAAAAACAAACAAAAACAAAGTGTGAGTGTGGAGGTGGAAAGTGGGGACTGCCTCAGGTTGCCAGTCAAGGATGGGTGGTTTCGATAAGTTTAGAAACTCTCCGCTCCTCATTCATAGAAGAAGCGAGACTAGAGACTCATTGTGCCAAAAGTCGAGAAGTCTCAATTGTACGTGCCTCTCAAAATTATGAGAAAAAAAGACATTTGGGGTTTCTCTCTTTTGGAACGTGAGGGTTAAGAACGTCAAAATATTGTGTTAGTTCATGTTTTCCGTGCGAAACAGAGCTAGGACCCCTTTTCAATGGCTCGGACTCAAGTTACTTGGTGACGAGAGTCTCCATTAGAAATCTTGCCTATGTGACTATGCTTTTCTCAATCGATTAGGGTCTACCGACCTGTCAGGTACCCTCCTTTTGCCAAATGGATATGGCGACGGGGTGGGGACCTCACAGTACCTAAGAGAACTCGCAGTGGAAGCATGGTGGGTCCATAAACCACAGGTCGCAGGATCGTAACCTAGCTCTGATACCACGTATGAGTTCCCCACCCCATTACCATATCCATTTGGCAAAAGGAGGGTACCTGACAGGTCACTAGGCCCTAATCGATTGAGAAAATCATAGCCAGATAGACAAGATTTTTAATGGACAGACTCTCGTCACCAAGTAACTTGAGTCCGAGCCATTGAAAAGGGGTCTTAGCCATGTCTCGCAGGGAAAGCATGAACTAACACAATATTCTGATGTTCATAATTCTCACCTTCCAAAAAAGAGAAACCTTAAATGCCTTTTTCCCCATAATTTTGAGAGGCATGTATAATTGGGACTTCTCGACTCTTGGCATAATGAGTGTTTAGTTTCGCTTCTTCTATTCAATGAAGAGCGGAGAGTTTCTTGACTAATCAAGACCGCCCATTCTTGACTGGCAACCTGAGCCAGTCCCCACTTTCCACCCCGCACTTTTTTTTTAATTACTACCACATGATTGTTCATACACAAAGTTCCTTGTTATAATTTCCATCACAAGTTCATTAAGACAACCCTTCAACCATTACCAAATCGACATCAAGACAATCTTTCTTAGAAAAAAAATAACATACGATTATGATGTAGTTGGATTTGTTTCACCTTATTTTGATTACATGGATTGTAGATATAGATAGAGCTCACTAGATTATGATGTAATTGGATTTGTTCTACCTTATTTAATATTATCCATGTGAACTGAGTTTAGAGTACTTTTTTAGTATCCTGAGGTATAAGTAACATAACCTCTTAAACAGTGAACTCTTTGTACGATGAATCATTGAAGTGAGCAAAGCTAGTTTGTAATCATATCCTACAATCTAGAGAGTGATTCTTAGTTTAAGGGGAAGCTGTTAAATCATTATTGTGCATTTTTTAATAACATGTAGAATGAAGGATCGTGAATTCTGCTTTCAAAATTAGGATTTAATGGTCAATGTCTGTTTTGACAACCCTAGCCTATCATCTCCTTGAGTTTTGAGAATCCAAAAGGTCATATGACCGAAAAAACATAAGAGTGATTCGTTGGTGTGAAGATGGACTATATGCCTCACATTTAGTTATTGATTGTTTATTTCTGATTGCTCTAGGGTATCTTTTTGCATATCTTCACTCCATTGTGATTGACACTCCAACACATCTTTGTGACCCATTCAGGTCGACTCCGTGAGTATTGGCATTGTATGTGTTAGTGCCTGATAGATATGCTATGAACATCCATCGCAGCAACTCACTAACACTTATGGGACACTCTTTTGATCTAGTATTCTTTTGCAAGCTGTGAAATTATGATGTTATATTAGGAAGACCATTTATGGATCAAGATCATGTAAGGTTGGGGTCACTGAAGAGTTGGCTCTCAATCCATAGATGTTACTAAAGTTTCACAATGGTTAAACACTAAGAAACGATTGCATAAATGTGGAGCATCCAAGTATGGAAGCTTGAAACAGATGTTCTCAAAAAGGTTCCAAAGTATAAGTATCATCCATAAAATCTCTTTCCAATTTTCTTATTTGAGCCATTTGAGTGGACTCAAAGCCTCACAGTGGACTCACAACAATGATAATTGATTCAATGAGACCAATCTATCCCAATTCTGTGATGAAGAAGGATATGTCATTATGTCTATGTTGGTTGTGGCTATAATGAAGGTAGTTGAATCTCTCAATAATTTTATTGGTCCCTTTTGGTTCTCTTTTTGAGCCTACTTGTCTTTTGCACATCTCATTCGTTTTTTTTGAACCATAAAATAGAATTAATGTGATATCATTTGTGTTTCTCTTCTTCAAAACTTAAATAGTCCATTTTAAAAGGCCATCACAAAAATCTTACCTTGTTTTGACAGTGAGGATGGAAAAGTACACGTCATTTAGTTTGATACTAAAAATAGACAAAAGTAAGAGACAAAAACATGTGGATGAGAATCCGCCTTTTTGACTCACACACGATCCCCTTTGCTCTATGCCTTTTCCTACCTAGAGATTCAAATTATGCCAAGCCTGAGATAGATAGCCACACAAAAGAGGACAGATAGGGAGAAAAATAGGAATAAGGATGGGAAGAAAATAGAGGCCCATGATGAGATGGAGGAGAGCCCACAAACAAAGCCATTCCACTCTTTATCTTATCTAGGGTCATTTTATATTATGGGGCTTTAAGTGGGGGAATTTGATTCCCAACATGCATAGCCTCCAAGATGAGATATTTGATTTTGAAGATCCCATCAACCTGTAGATTATGAACCAAAAAAATTGGGAGAAAAATAGGAATGGGGAGAAAATAGAGAACCATGATGAAATGGCGGAGAACCCACAAACAAAGCATGCATAGCCTCCCAACATTTTGTGTTAAAATCTGCAAATCTTCCTTTTCTGGACACAATTGTAAGGGTTACTTAGGACACGAGGACTTCAACATTATGCCATTGGAAGGGTGTGATGTAATGTCAAGGGATGCCTTGGCACCATAAGAACATCGGCACGGATTATTGGGCTAGGAGGATTTCAGTTGAAGAGCAATAAGGGTCGAGATGCAGTTAATGATGTAAAGCTCAAAGGCGGATCCCATCTCAGGAAGGAGAGAGTGGCTCCAATCAGTATTCAGTAAAATTCCTTTTCCACAGTTTCTTTGTATGCTTTTTCACAGGGAAGATTGTAGTAATTCTAGCTATTTTTTTGCATGTTTACACAAATTTTTTTCAGATTTTAGGGGTAATTTTCCTTTTCCTCTTGCTCCTATTGAATTTTCAAGTTACATGAAGTAGGCTGAGACACTTTTTCTAAACACCGGCTCCGATGTTTTGCCACAGAAAGCACCGAAAGAAATGCAGACTCACAAATGTCGACCACGTTTAGCATGTATACCACATCTATAACAATCAGCACAAAGGTAGGCCCGAATAAACATGTTAGGCATGTTAGGAACACAGTATATTAACTGGTTGACAATCTTCCCTTGGATCCACAGCATATACCTGCAAAAAGATTAGGAAGATCTCTATAGTCCTCAAATCCTTCCTATAAATCAAGGCCTAAAGAACATTGTGCATGGCATGAAGCTCGCGGAAAAGACAGAAAAACAACATTACTGCCCAGAAATCAAAAGCACCACTTAAAGCATGCTTGACAACAGAAAACTTATGCCAATCCGAACATCCATGTTCCTCCTGCCAAAGGCTGTAGCTGAAGTAGTATTCAAACCGTTATTACCCAGTTTGGGGCAAAAATATAAAGAAACAAATCTTCACTTCTATGGGTCTTTTCATATTAGCTCTGGCCCATTACATATCAAAATTTCATGGATCTTCCTTGGGAGTAGAAGAAGATGTTGTACAATCATTTACTGCGACATTGATTAAGCTTTTTGAAGCTCGCAATTGATTCGATTTCCAGCAGCATTCACGCAGCAAATGCCAAGCACCACTTCATTATTATCTGTATTAAACAGCTCAAACTTGGCCTTTTTGAGATACATTCATTCATGGTGAGGGTGAAGACTTCAATTGTCTATTAACATAACAGTTGTATGCGTATATCTAAATGTAACTGGAAAAAATCCTTTGGGAGGTTAATGACTCTTGAAACTGATTCGCATTTAATCCTATTGAAATAGGCGACTTGAAAATACTCTTCTTTTCAGCTGATGCTTCATACTCCCAGATCTTCCTGAAAAACCGTTAGCCAGCTTGAACCTTCTCTTTGCTACATTCCTCTCCCATGTCAATTTGAGTGTCCCCTCAAGAGTTCCAGCCGGGCATCCACGGTGTGAAAGCTCTACAACAAAATCTGCTGTCCCCTTGCACCTGAACGCAGTCACTGCACCCGCTAAAGGAATCACACCATATCCTACACTCACAGCCAAAGAAAATTCAGGTGCTTCGCCACTCAAACAGCACCTCGTTACATTCAAAGAGCATCAAAGTACAGTGTGTTTGGTTTAAAAGAATGCCTGTACAATACCGATGATGTGCATCAACAGCTTCTGCATAAATAAACGGCTCAAAGGCAGGTAGTTTACACTTACCAAGCGTGTCATCAGTTGATTTTTTGTTGTAGTCGACTACTCGAACCATAAGGTATTCCTTCTCCAGGCGTTCTATTGCAAAGGTGTTGAGGACAATTGTTGGAAGGTCCTGACATCAGAACCATATTCATTCAATGCCAACAATTACTGGCCTGCCCATGCCAGATACAATTGTGATTGGTTTTGGGCATAAGATGTTTGCTGTAGATCAACCGTTCACCTTTAATGGGTTCCAGACAGGATTCAAGTTCTGGAGTCTCACAGCAGTGCGAACCTCCTCAAAAAGGTTTGGGCCAAGAAATGAGACATACCTGACAATGTTAGCATGTCAGACTCGTACTTCAAGAGTCTTGAACATCGACCTCAGCAGGTGAAGCAAATAATGCGGAGCTTAGCCATGCAGAATGCTACATTTCAATCTCATCTTGAACCCTTGCAATGCTCCATGTTTATTGAGGCCCTATTATCTCCAACTCAGAAGGAGAAAACACTCTCAGCACACCATTGGCCATTGCCACCAGTAACTGATGGATGCAAAATCCATTTTGCAGCCCTAGGTCATGATGCTGGCCACCTACAGAGCTTGTCAATGAATGATACAGAACATCAATCACGTTTGGCGTGGGACCTTATTGGTGTATCTCATTACACTAACTTTAAGGCATATATCCAACGCTTCCCTTACAGCACTAACTGCTTATGACAAGAAGTTACCCTTTGACTGACAGGCTTTCTAAACAGCAAAGATAGCCACATATCTAAGAAGAAAGTGTAGACAAAGCAATTAATGTACTTACGGATCAGAATATCCGCACACGTCTGAAGCCCGCAAATTTCTTGCCCGGAGTACTGTAAACTAGCAAATTTGAGCAAACAAAATATGATCAATCCTATGAAACAGGACACATTTCAAGCCTACACATTAGGCCTTCAGGGTGGGGAGCAACACTTGACCCTTCCATTCACTGACTCGTGTAGATACAAAAGTGAGGTGTGCACTCATAACATGCAATACATTGAGCACCGTGAGAAAGCGTCCGGCAACGAACAGTTTACAATGTACATAATCATTATTTACCCGAACATGCCATCTCTTGTCTTCTTCATCCAAATTGTCTAGACAGTTGCATGGTAGCGCATACGCTTTTAGTGAAAAAGTTGCAGCAACAGGTTTGTGATCACTATTTCAAAGGGAATTCTCTTAGCATTTGATATTCAATATAAAATGAATGTTGAACAGAGGCAGAAGAGCATGCCTTGAGGAAACACTGGGAGATGAGGTATAAGAAAGCTGCTCCATTGTACACCCAGGCAGTGAGGACCACAAAATTCTATCACACCAAGCAGGAACTCGTTTCATGTCATATGCATCCTCTGTGTCTCTTCTCATCTATTTGCAATCAAATTAATAACATCAACCAGTTCAAAATCGTGAGATAACACCCTAATTTAAATGCTACTAGCTTTTCACATTCTGAAAAATTACAAGCTACATCTTACACGAATTATTACCTTAAATGTTGGTGCGAAATTAATTTCTCCTTCTTTGAACGAAAACAAAACACGTTTCGCTGCTTTCTCTTTATGCAGCTGTCACGTCAAAACGAAAGGTGTCAACAAAGGAGTAAAGATTTGAAGCTTGACATCATAAATACATCTAGATGTGTGTTGACCAAGTATGCCTGATCCAAATGCTTAAACACATTCATAATATACCTAGATGTATCCAGCTTACTTTTGTACATGCACAGCATGTTGACATGGGAACAAAGCACATAAATATACACGAGTATGAAATCACTGGGCATTCACAAAATGGACATCAGGAACCAGGCTTGGATAAAAGTTGTCTTCTTGATGTGTCTCTGAAAGTTTACTGCAACCTGTATGAGGTAGATATGCCAATTGCAGGAATCTCAATTAGGATGCTCCCGTCTTGTGTAAGAAAATTATTGACACAAAATGGCTAACCAATTTTGTTGCACCAACTTCTCCGCTGCAATCTCGAATGGAACTATCAGTTTACTCTTTTGCTATCATAAGGAAAGCTGATCTCCCACATGGCTGCACATTAAGTGTTCTCTCTGACCCCCTATGTCATACCAGAAGCTTGATCTGTTTGTGCACTGCTCCAAAAAACCCAAAAACTATTTATCCTCATGCCAGTCTATCCTCAATTATCCACAGAAACACAGCCCACACAAAGCTGCTAGGAATCTTTCACATATGGCTCTATTTAGCATGAGATTAAGCTGTGGTGGCCAAATTATCACATGATATGAAAAAATGATCTTGCGATGAGGCTCTCATTTATCCTGAGCTCTCCCACTTGGTAGCTTGTCAATCATCTCTAGTATATTATTTTGAAGATGGATACCACAATGGAGAAGCATACATGGCAAACACTCGCAGTCATAGGCATGCACCAGAAAGAAAGAAACAAAGAACGATTGAAAGAGAGAAAGGAAAATTTTTTGTGGGTCTCCTAGAGGCCAAAGAGAGCTTCATCGGGCACAGTCGAGATGATGTGAGTGGCAACTCACTCAGAATAAAGAGTTTGCATTGGGGTCGGGCTTTTGATCAGACTCTTGTTCAATGGTCTCCAAGATGGGCTTACTTCCTCTACCGGAAAGGTATTGAAAGGATATCGGATGTGATTGACGCTGATGGACAGGTGCTCTAATTTAGAGAGGCTGCTCTAACCTTTGGTCTTGGAATGCATTATAGACACATGTGGCACACAATTAAGGATCTCGTTGATTCCATATCTCCCATTCCCCCACTTGTTGCTGAGGATCGCATTTGTGACTCGCATTATGTTGGTTCTTTGATCCTCTCTATATCTGTGAAGGTGTATTGTCATGTGCAGTCATCTCCCTAGATACATGAACCTTGTAATAAGCTATGGCATATGGACAAAGGTGCTACATGATGGCGGAATAAAGTTTTGAAAGTGTGGCACGCTACGCTTCCTTTAAAGGAGCGATTGTCTAAGTGGAGATGCATCATTGGGGTTCCCCCAATTGACAGGTTACTGCATTCCAGAAGATTAGCTTCCTCACGATGTGTCCCTTGTGGTGCCAATATTGAGAATATTCCACATTTATTGTGGTCTTGTTCTCATACAAAACTACATCTCTTCACATGCGTTTCCCTGAAATATCTTTTGGTTGATATTCCTGGCTTTTTGGAGTGCTTCTGCCACTGCTTAAGCCATATGCAGGCTTTTTCGACTGGGTTGGATTTTGGACACTATGGACCGTGTGGAGAGCACATAATTTCCTCATGTTTCAGCAGATTCAAGTGGAATATGTACCCTTCTTCAAAACGTCTCTTCGACAGTCTCTTAAAGTTGCCTATGACTTGGATGAGCTCCCCTCTCTTTAGTATGAGCTCTTCTTTAACTGTTTCTAATTTACTGCTTGTAATATTTTCTATGGGTTTTCCTCGATTTGAGGTTTCCTATCAGTAATCCGACATTTTCTAAAAAAATAAGTGTGTGTGTGTGTGTGTGTGTGTGTGCGCGCGCGCGCGTGTGTGTGCGTTGTTGGGGTATAGGCGTCTGTGCCTTGCCCGGCCGCCCAGAGTCTGGGCGCCCACTGACTTGTATACCTTATACATAGCATAAGTGTATAGGGGGCTGCTCACTCTTTTGAGTCTCCCCACCCATATCTGTGTGTCGTGTGTCTCCTTCTCTCTCTCTCTCTCCGTCTGTGGTGCTCCCCGATCCCCTTCAATTGGTATCAGAGCTATGGTGACCGCGGAGAGCACGACGGCTTTGAGAGCTTCGAGGCGATAGCTCGCTCGCTCTCGACGGTAGAGAGATTAAGAAAGCTTGGAAGCTTTGTGAGAATGCAATGGGAGCTTGTGAGCTCAGTTGAGAGTGATGTATGCTCTTGTGGAAGCTCAAAAAGGAGTGTGGAAGATTGTGTGTAAGTGAAGGTGCTGCCCTAAAACTGTGTGCGCAGCAGCACTGTTTTCAGATTCGTTTTCTCCTTGTAGAATGCAGATCTGAGAATTCTGTCCGCAAAGCCCATCCGTTTCGACGTGGTCTACAACTTTGCAGAAGAAACTTTTTGCAAATTCCTCACCGTTTTGCTGATATTCAGCTCAGACTGACTGTATACAAAAATTCCAGATTTTCTGTTGTCGCATTGTGTGCGAGTTTGATGCACTTTTGGAAGCACGGGAGATGCTTGATGTTGAGTGCATAAATTCTGAGATGAAGATGCAATTGCAGCTTGTGTTAAGCTTGTGGTTTGAGGGTTTTTTTGGTAGACTTGGGCAACGAAGTACGGAGGCGTTTACACACCACCGAAGCGGTCTCTTGAGAGACGCAGGTTTTTGGAGCGCACAGGTGGAGCTTCTTTCACTGGTTTTCACAGAATACTTTGGAAGTGATTTTGTGCTTGGATTCATGGTCTTTGCGGATGGTTTGCATATGGTTATGGCGCATGGTTGATGCCCATTATACATGCATTTTGACGAGCACTTTCAAGTGCCGGTGAGCTCTCTTGAGAGCATTGTTTTCGCATTGAATAAGTTTCCGGATTGCAAATCTTTTGGCGCTTGCTTATGCGCGGTCACTCCGTTGATGTACGTTGAGTGCGGATTGCCATTGTATGTGAAAATGTGGAGCCATTTTGGCATTTCTACTCATTGGCATTGAGTAGTGTTATGGTTTATGGTAGAGATTGTACTTGAGATTTTTGCTCAGTTTTCAGGGGAAATTCTGTCGAATTTTTCCCAGATTCTCGCCATAGTTTGTGATCGAGTGTTTACTCTCACTTTGACAGGTTTTGTCAGTTTGGACACAGTTTTGTGTTTTTGTATCCACTCTCGCAAGAGTGAGGAATTGTGTATCTTTCTTTGCTTGAGACGATGGTTTGCTCTCGGGTGGGAGAGTCTTGTGATCTCGAGCATTGTTTGCCATAGTTTTGCAGAGCTTATGCATGTATGTTGAGTGTAGTTTGATGCGCATTGATTGCTCATTGTATTGAGCTTGCAGGACAATGGTTATTTTGTGTTGACAGCCATTGTGCGTCGAAACTCTGGCGAAATTTTCCCAGGAGTTTTATGCGTATCATTTATGTGATCTAGGTAGAGATTGCGGGTTGCACTCAGCATTTGCGTGCAGTGTTCTCTACAGGTGGGAGACTTGTGCGTGTGTATGCATCGATACCGCACAGTGTGGGCTTGGTGATTAGCTCACAGATTGCAGTGTGATACTAGAGCATGCGAGGCTTGTATTGACATTGCGAAAGCTCTATTTTGGAGTGTGTCTCACAGGTTTTACGTTGTGTTTCTGGCCATATTTGTAGACAGTTTCCAGGTGTTGTTGGTGAGGTGGTTTTGCTTTCTAGTTTGCTACATTGTGCTCATGGCAGAGACAGGTGCTCGATCAGATTGTGACCTCTCACAGATGCGCATGTTTGATGGGTCAGACTTTGCGGCATGGAGAGAGTGTATGCTTGATGCATTGACACAACGAGGGTTGCATCGACCATTGAGTGGTGATGCAGCTAGACCTTCAAACATGTCTGACGATCAGTGGCAAGAGCTAGAGGAGATGGCACTATCTACGCTCTCTTTGCACCTTGCGGAATCTGTATATGCTCTTGTTATGTATGAGACTACTTCGAGAGCACTTTGGCGCAGATTACATGATATGTATAATAGATCTGAGTCATCACGGACTCGTGTGAGACATGTACATTCACGAGCACGCCGACAGGTGACATGTTGGTATTATGGTCATTCTGGACACGTTAGACGGCGCTGTTTTCGTCGTATGCGACATCGTAGGAGACATGGCAGTCTCAGAGATGTATGTAGTGATGCCATGGACTCAGTTGCTTTGACAGTTGAGGCACATGTAGTGTCGGAGTATACTAGTGACGGGGTTGTCACTTTTACCTCGAGCTATGCACGAGATGCTATACATGTGGATAGTGCACTCCCTTCGCAATGGTTGCTAGACGCAGATGCTATGTTTCATGTCACGCCGCATGGTGCATGGTTTTGTAGCTATTCTAGCGGGATGCTTGGCAGTGTACGTTTGACCGATGGATCGGTGCATGCGATAGCAGGTGCAGGAGATGTGAGACTGTCATTACCGAGTGGTGCATTTTACTTGTTATGACATGTGCGCTATGTACCAGATTTGACAGTGAGTTTGATCTCGATTGGTCAACTTAGAGATTGTGGATGTCAGATTTCGCTACGAGAGCAAGATTTTGTGATGCATCTGGGTTCGCTAGTGATTGCGAGAGGTGTCGTACACGTTACCCATTGCATGTGGATCACGCGAGAGACGGTGTTGTCTCTGTGATCACGCAGCCAGGTAGAGAGCGAGAGAGCAGGCGAGTCTCTTTTGCTTGTGGGTTGCAGGATGCTTTGCATGGAGTGCAGAGTAGTGAGCTCGTTGTGCACACAGTTGGGGCACGACATGAGCAGTCACACAGAGAGGTGAAAGAGTCAGACATGCATGCTTTGCTAGTGACTGAGCAAAGCAGAGAGTCAGTTGTGCGAGATACTTCTATGCAGGATAGACAGGTAGAGCGGTCTTGCTCTAGTGAGTCACGACAGGAGGACGTTGTGCAAGAGTCTATGCATACGGAGTTAGAGCATGAGAGCTCTAGTGAGTCACAGCAGATTGAGTGGTCATGTTTGCAGTGGATGATTGCAGAGGAGGCTGAGATGTCAGCGATTATGCAGTCATTCCTTTCTATGCTCGACAGTGAGCATGGGGATATAGTTGTGCAGGATATGTCTTCCAGCAGACACCTAGAGCAGCTGGTTTGCTCTGAGGTTGCACGACAGGGTGATGCGTCTTTTGCGGACAGTCAGGAGATGCATGTGTCTGACACGCCTTGTCAGTCAGAGATGCCTATTGCCAGGGATATATATGTTGATGCATGCTCCGTAGAGATAGCAGGGCCCGCTAGCATTGCATCGGCATTCGGTGGTCTCATGTATGAGATGTTGATCTTGAGACCGGATATCGCAGCTGCAGTGGGAGCATTTGCAGTTGGGGTTGTCAGTCGTTTGTTGACTGATGATGGCATAGTGCACGAGGGAGATATGCAGGTATTGCATACATACTTGCAGTACGTGTGCGGTACGTCTGGTGGTGTATGGACTTACACGGGAGCAGGACAGCCGGATGCACACGATCACAGCCAGCCAATGGGCATCGATTGAGAGCGGTTTTCTCTCGCCTTTTGTAGTCTTTAGACTAGGTTCTCTTGCTTAAAGGCACAGTCGCCTTTAAGTGGGAGGTTGTTGGGGTATAGGCGTCTGTGCCTTGCCCGGCCGCCCAGAGTCTGGGCGCCCACTGACTTGTATACCTTATACATAGCATAAGTGTATAGGGGGCTGCTCACTCTTTTGAGTCTCCCCACCTATATCTGTGTGTCGTGTGTCTCCTCTCTCTCTCACTCTCCGTCTGTGGTGCTCCCCGATCCCCTTCATGCGTGTGTGTGTGTGTGAGAGTGAGAAATGAAATGAAATGAAATGTTTTATTAATGTCTTCAAAAGGCCAAAGTGACCTATGAGACCAGAAAGTTACAATGTGGTGGATCTGATACAAAGTCAGAGTAACAAGATGACAAAATGACAAAATGACAAAATAAAATACTATGGAATCCTAAACTGCTAGGTGTGAACTAAGCAGCTAAACATCTAGCTGGGATAGCTAGATCACAGGAGATCCAGCATGGGTCGCTGGCGAATCTCATCAATCTCCTCCATGGTCAGTAGTCTGACCGAACGTCGTGCATGTCAAGCCAAAGTGATCCGAATCCTCTCATGCAGCCTCCGTCGATGTTGTGTAGTCCTCCGTAGTCGTGGGTGTCTAGATCTCCCTAGCTCAGTCGCTCGGTCGATCAGTGTGCCTTTGGTGTAAGGTGACGAGCTCTGCTGTGGTAGTAACTCCTCCGAGTGTCCAATGGCAGCTCTAAAGAAGTCTGTGATATGTCTCTGAGACTAGCTAGCCTCTCCTCTCATCAGGCTCTCTCTGTGTCTGCGCAGCTCGAGCAAAAACAGACCCAGGCATCTCTGATCCTCGTACCGCATGACTCTAGAGAATGGTCCAAAGCCCTCTCTGAACAAGCAATGGAAGCGGCGTCGTATCTCGTGGTAGACAAGGCAGTGGCATGTGTAGTGCAACTCTACTCTATCTCAGGCTCGATGTCACACAGGGGGCATGTCCTGGCCTCTACTGGTACTCCGCTGTATCTCCCAGTCTGGATCCGCAACTGGTGTGAAGATGTGTGTATCTGGCCAATAGCACATTGTATCCCATCAGACAAGTGGGTGTCCATGTATCTAGGCTTCGTCACAAAACCATCCTCCATAAGCTGGAGGAGATGCTCTCTGTAGAAAGCCATATTTGCGCCCACCTCCTGTGCTGGTTGTATCCATATCCTCTTGGTGTCTAGCTGAGTCAAGTCCTGGCGAATGAGCCTGGTGATCTCGAACTGTGTAAGAGTCAGAGAGGGCGCATCCCGTGAGTATTGGAAGGGAGGCAATCTGTCTATGTTGAACCCATGCGCCTGAAACCATGATGTCACCTCCCCATACCAACATGTTGTATCTCCTTGCATGGCTAACTGTCAAGATGACTCAAGTGCAAGGCGTGCATATCTATCTCCGGGAAGTTCCCACATGCGGTGTATGAAGGAGACAGATCTTGTGAGCGCCTCAACCACTAGTGGGGGGGCAGCTAGCTCTGCTCGTACAATAGCACATGGTATTGAAGCCTTGGCTCTAATGAGCCGCGAGATCATAGAGACCAGAGGCTTCTCCATGTCCCCCCATCCATCACTGCAGCCTGTCCTCCCGTGATGATCCAGTGAAGGTCCCCAAAACTCAGCTCCATAAAGCAATGCAGAAGCCACCAAAGTGTCACAGAGCTAGAGCTTCTTCCGAGGCTCCTGAAACTGAACCTGTGAACACATCCTTTCCAATCTACCCAATGCTGCATGGGCTCTGGTCAATCTAGTCTCTGCTGCCCTCCTCTATGAAAATGCTGGCCCACTAAAAACCACTCCAAGCTAAGTGTAAGCATCTGTATACTCCACCTTCTCCTGGCCGTATGTGAATGCGGGCGCTGACCTCCTGATTCACTGTGGGGTGGTATTAAATACCATGACCTTGGTGTTACCAAGGTTGACGGACAAACCACTTTCCTGGGCAAACCTATGCAAAGCATCCAAGTGACGTTGCATCCCCTCCGGAGAGTCCGAGATCAACACAATATCATCAGCATATAACAATAGTGGAATCCATATCCCTGCCACCTATACACCTCTATCACCATCTCTCTCAATGTAGTCAGAAACCTCATCCACATACATACCAAATAGAGTAGGAGAGAGAGGGTAGCCCTGTTTCACCCCAATAGTGGAGTAAACCGGTGTGGATAGACCCTGTGGGTGCATACATGCCCCACTACTGACCTGTATAATGCCATGACCCCCCAAATGAGCTCTGTGGGTACTCCCATCTGATGTAATCTACGCATCAATCTAGCTCTGGGCACTGTGTCAAATGCTTTGTGGAAATCCACAAAGCTACAATAGATCCGTCTCCCATGCGATCTGCCCTCCTCGATGATGGCTCTGAGTGTCAAGATATGGTCAAGAGTAGAAAAACCTCCTGAAACCTGCCTGCCCGCCGGCTGCGCGTATCCCCTCACTCTCTGCCCATCTACTCAGTTGCTGCTCAAGAATAGAGAGAGAGAGAGAGAGAGAGAGAGAGAGAGAGAGAGAGAGAGAGAGAGAGAGAGAGAGAGAAATGAAATGAAATGATATATTAACGTCTACAAAAGGCCAAAATGACCTATGAGACCAACTGATTACAATGATGAGTCTAGTACCAAGTCTGGGTACAAACAAAGAAAACTATAAACAAAGAACAGAGAGAGAGAAATGAAATGTTATATTAAACGTCTTCAAAAGGCCAAAAGACCTATGAGACCAAACAGATACAAATGAAGTAAAGTGAAAAGCTCAAATCATCATCATCATCAATGTCCGACATCAGGCATTGTCCGAGGAAGTATTGCATCGGTCACCGAAGAGCATCGTCAATGTCCGCCTTCGTAAATAGTCGTATTGGACGTCTCACATGTCGTGCTAGAATAGTCCTCATCTTCTGATGGAGCCTCCGTCGATGTCGTGGTCGCCCTCGTAGACGTGGGCGTCTAGCTCTCCTGAGCTCAACGGCTCTATCAACTAATATACCTCTAGTATAGGTGGACTCTGAAGTCTATTGTGAAGCTTGCTCATCTGATTGCCGAGTCCCTGCTCTAACGCACTGAGCGATCTCCCTCTGAGAATGTCTCCCACTGCCTGATCTCCTCAAGAGACTCTCCCCATGTCTGCACAGCTTTAGCAAAAACAACCAGAGGCATCTCAGATCCTGAAATCTCATGACCGTAGCCAACGGTCCAAAGGCCTCTCTGAACAAACAATGAAAGTGGCCTCGTATCTCATAGTATACCTTCAAATGACAAATGTGATGTAACTTTGTCTCTGGCTTTATATGACACAACATTTGTGGTATTAACGTGTTCTGAGGGATGACGAGGACAAACCAATGTACAATTGTGGTATTTGAACTAAAGCCAGAAGCTAGGAGAGGGTGGCTCGCCAAATAGGATAGAATATATATAATGCTTCACTCCCTACCTCCTCTCTACATAGTCTACATAATCTCCTAGTATAGCATCTTTGGTGGCCGTAGGGGCTGCCTAGGTGATACTATGGTGGTGAACTGTCAATATCTAACCCATGTTGTCTTAACCACTGTATCACCTATGCATACCATGATCCTTTGTCTCCTGCCTTAGAAAGTTGCATCACGTGAGAGGCAGTCCAGGGATCTCTCTCTCAATCTATCTATGAGATAGATGATATGGAACAGTGAACAGCATAGGTGGTGCAGCAAAATCAACTCTAACCATATCATGTGGGACTCAGGGTTCGCTGTGTATCGTCCTCGACATCATAGTGGCCTGAGGGTTGCTTGAACTGATCCCACCAATGAGCAGCTAAGCCTTGGGCCCATAGTGTTGCTACCTACATCAATGTTGGGGTGACCAAAGTGAAATAGCCACCCCTTCGTTGGGCTGTTGGAACTGTGCATGGTGACAGTGTCTCTCTAGCATGGCTAGGGCCCCATATCCTCAAGTCAATCTGCTCAGGTGTAACAGACTTGGACACTCCAAGTCAAGAATCAATCGCGACAGCACCAAAGAACCACTTCAAACAATTCACAGATCACAATAGATTTGCACTGGCCCGGCGGAGTTTCTACCTAGAGATATTGGCCCCAAAGACTGGCGCCCCTTTCGGTATTCTTTTTGTATTAAAAATCAATGTCACAGTACAAGAGCGGTTAGGGTTTCACTCTCAGACTCTGCGTCCAGATGCTCTGAGAAGTGAGGGCCTCACCACATATTTAAATGTTACAAGGGATGCCCAAAAGCAGAGCCCCAAAAGCTTGAAAGCAAAAGCAGATTCTCTCTCTCTCTCAATGAGAGCAAGTAAAAATAAAGCATGCTCTCTCTTTCTCTCTCTGACTCTCAAAGCGTAGCAAAAAGCCAGCAATAAGCGTCGCTAGCTGCTTTTTTATTCCAGCCCGCTTTTTCCGCCGCAAATTCCAGAAGCCTCCGTACACTGCTGCCACGTGGCACTGCCCCGCCTGATTAGGGTTTCCAGTAAGCAGTTAGGGTTAGGGTTTCCAGAAATTAGGGTTTCTCAAAATTAGGGTTTCTGGCAGAAATTAGGGTTTGCAGGAATTTTAGGGTTTCTACTGTCGGTAGCCACGTCATCACTTTGTGACATACCCCCCTCTTGAAAGCATTGTAATCGACCGCGATTACGCCTGCAAAACCGACAAAAGCCATAAACCGTCTTAGCAGGCACTGACTATTAGTACCTACGTACTAGGAACACACATCTAGCACATGTACCAAATCGACACTCACATCAGACGACATCACATGACATTCAACATTCATTCGGATCTTAGAGCATGATTTATCGGCAATGTAGCTAGCAATCACATCTAGGTCCAATCGGGACCTCATCGATGTCCGATTGACTAACACCTATTGCACCCATGTCTATTCGAGATCAATCAGACTGTAGTCATTTCGTCTATTAGTTCCTGCACTTAAGACAAGTCAAGAACAAATCAGTATAATAATCAGGAATTCCATTTCATTAAAGTCATCCAGCAGAATACTGTAGCTCTCAGTATCTCTCAAGCTCAAAGAGGCATCAGTGACTTTAGTATCAATATCGAGGCATTTGTTGACAAAGAAGCGGAGTAACTCCCCTCTTGTGCATCCCACTGCACCAGATCTCCGGCCAAGCTGAATTTCTGGGTTCCGTTTGGAGTAGGCTATGCTAAACCAAAAGCATCAAGGTAAAGTTTCACAATATGAGGAGTATCTGCTAGGTCCTCCTCCTCCATCCACTTCGCATCCAATGCAGGATAGTTCTTGAACTTAACCAAGAACCGCCTTCGAACTTTACCTTTAGTCTTCGTATCCTTATGTGCCAAAATGTGTTCAGGAACAAGGATCTCCTCGTTTTCTTCCACTTCGGGTTGCTCATCAAGCTCCCTATCATCAGGCACATCACCCTTAACAGGTTTCAAGAGACTCACATGGAATGCATTGTGAATCCTCCAAGTATCTGGCAGTTTCAATCAGAAGGAGACATCATTTATCTTTTCAGTGATCTAGAAAGGTCCATAGTATCGCATACTAAGCTTTGGAAAAAGCCTCTCCTTTCCCTATTTCTTTCGTAGGCGTGCCTTCTCAAAATGTAAGAGCACCCAATCATCCTCCTTCAATTTCATGTCGCGACGATGGAGATCCGCTGCCTTTTTCTGTCGTTCTTGAGACTTCTGCGAACCTTAGCAAAAGCCGTATCAAAGATCTTATATTTCGTGCTTAGGAAGGGTGGAACCTTCGCAGCACCTTCAACGATCTCAAATGGCACCTTCCCCGTCGAAGAGTGTATCGTGTTATTGTAGGAAAATTCCACCAAAGGTAAGTACTTTTCCCATTGAGTCTTCTAATCAGAGATATAAGACTTCAATAAATCTAGAACCACTGAATTTGCAATCTCAGATTGCCCATCAGTCTGCGGGTGGAACAATGACGAGAATTGCAACCGCGTGCCAATGTTCTCCCAAATTGCCTTCCAAAACAAACTCCTAAATCTAGGGTCTCTGTCGGAGACAATCGTCTCAGGCATGCCATGTAATTTGAAGATCTGGGCCACAAACAGTCTCACTAAGTGATCCGGCTTGACTGTTTTCTTCACTGGAATGAAATGAGTCTATTTGCTAAATCTGTCAATAACAATCTAGATACCATCGTGACCACTCTGTGTTCTCGGGAGATCAAAAATGAAATCCATCGCAATACTTTCCGAGGGTCGGGTGGGTATGGGTAAAGGCTGTAACAATCCCTGTGCCTTATGACTGTCAAACATGACCTTCTGACATACTAAGCAACTGCACACAAACTCTTCCACATCCTTTTTGAGTCTCGGCCAAAAGAAGTATCTCTCTACCCCCTTCATGGTGGTAGCAATGCCGCGGTGACCCGTAAAAGGTGGACAGTGGCATTCAGTCATAACCTTTTCCCTCAACGGCTGTGTAACGCACAACAAAGTCTTTCTCATCAAGTAGCCTTCCCGAAGGGAGTATCCAGCTATTGTCTCCCCATCCCGTATCCGTGTGAAAATATCTGCAAAATCTGTGTCTGTGGCATACTGATCGACCATATCCTCGAAGCTCCTATAGTGTATCACGGAAATAGCCAAAACCAACGGCTTCCGAGACAAAGCATCTGCCACCACATTCTTTTGTCCCTACACATGGACAATCTGAAAGTGAAACTGTGACAAGATGTTCGCCCACCGCATCTGCTTTTCCGAAAGCTGCTTCTGTGACAAGAAGTAGCGCAAACTCTGATGGTCTGTAAAGACAGTAAAATCCGCTCCGAGTAGGTAATGCCGAGTAAGAGCACGGATAACCGCCGAAAGCTCTTTCTCATATATCTATGTTGTCATCTCCGTCCTAGAGAACAATCAGCTCTCGTAAGCAATGACATGGCCTTCTTGCATCAAGACCGCACCCAGACTACGACCACAAGCATCACAATATACTTCAAATGGCTTCTGCAAGTCAGGCAAAGTCAAAACTCGTCCCGTAGTCAATTTCTCTTTCAATGTCCGAAAGGCAGTCACCTCTGTGGATCCCCACGAGAAAGGGACTCCTTTCTGTGTCAAGACATGCAAAGGGGAAGCAACCTCTGCAAACTTTCGTATGAACCGCCTGTAGTACGAACACAGTCCCAAGAAGCTTCTAACTTCATGGACATTCTTCAAATCGGGCCAATCACGGATAGTCTCTATCTTGGCCGGGTCCATTTGCACTCCAGCTGCTGAGACAATGTGTCCCAAAAAGTGCACCTCTGGTAGGAAAAATTCACTTTTCTTTGCATTAATCACTAACTTGTGATCTCATAATGCCTGAGAGACCTGAAACAGATGATCTCTGTGTTCTGCCTCATTCTTGGAGAAAACAATGATTTCGTCAAAGAAAGTGCCAACAAATAGTCTGTGCTCTCGAAAAATCTTGTCCATCATCCGGTTAAATGTCGCAGGAATATTGGTTAAGCCAAAAGGCATCACCAAAAACTCAAATAACCTAAAAGTAGTCCAAAAGGTTGTCTTGTAGACGTCTCCCGACGCAATTCAGATCTGATGATATCCACTCTTCAAGTCAATCCTACTAAAGCACGAGGATCCCTATAACTTGTCGAGTATATCATCGATCCTAGGAAATCGGAAATCTGTTCTTGATGGTGATTTTGTTGAGAGCTCTATAATCGATGCACATCCTCCAAGATCCGTCTTTCTTCTGTAGTCAAAGTCGCTTTTCTCGCCCGATAATCGACCACGGCGTTATTCTTGTGGTATCAGGGAATCCCTAAGAGAACATCACAACCCTCCAAAGGCATTATGAAGAAGTCCTCATGCCCCAAATACCCCTGATAATGCAACCGAAGTTTGCCAATGACAGGTGTAATGGCTACGTCCCTGCCGGGTGCCGCTAGAACTGCCTCTGCAAGTGGTCCCATCCGATCGGGAGTAATCTCGAGCCGCGCCGCCAATTCCGATGAAATGAAGTTGGCCTTGGCTCCTCCATCAAAGAAAATCAGGGCCTCTTGATCTTTCACTTTGCCCCGAGCTCGGCAAAGTTCTGTACTCTCATCCATGGTGTCGGGATCGGTACCCACACAATCCTGTTTTCATCTTGCCTTTTCGTCCATGTTCCTCAGCTGCTCTCAAACTCTCAGGCCTGTCGTCGTCCTTATCATTTTGTTCTTTCTATGCCTTTTTAGGGCACTTCGCGAAGATATGTCCCTATTCTCTGCATCCAAAGCACTTCCCCTCCTTGATGAATCGAGCTCGCTCTTGAGGAGTAAGCTTGGGTCGTGCATCCTTTTTCTCTGGGTTGCCCTTTTTCTTTCTACTTTCATTCCCAGAAGTCTGTTCGGCTCGTTGTGTCATGGCCTCATCTATGGGATAGGTCAGACTGCCAGAGTGAATGGCAAAGCCCCGCTTCGCATGACTCATCAACTCCTGAATAGAAGTTGACTTCTGCTCCAAGCAATGACCTCGGATCTCTGTAGGTAGACCCAAGGTGAACTGCTCAATCTGTTCTCTAAAAGAGATCTTCTTGAATGAAGAGGCGGGTAGAAAAGAGCTCCATAATCTTTCACAATAAGCATTGATTGTATCTTTCTTGGTCATCCGAAGATGGTTCCAAGCAGCTCGTACATCTCACTCATATTCTTGCGTCAACCAAGAAGAAATAAAAAGCTTCTTAAATTTCAGCCATTTAACTGGCATAATCTTGTTTAAAAGAAGCCTGGACCACCAAGTACAAGCATTCCCCTTAAGGTAAGAGGTAGCTCTCTGAATCTTGGAGTGCTCTAAATAGCGTCCTCCCGCGAAAGCAATGTCAAACTGCTGTATAAAAGACAAAGCCTTCGAAGCATTTGAGTATCCTGAAAAAGTATCAAACTTGATCGAGTGGCGACCTTCCTTAAACTCTCGGACTTTCTTGCTTTTATCTTCGAGAAAGTCATACTGGTTGGCTTTGTAAAAATTCTTCTTGTTCGCATAGAAGTTTCCATCATCAGAATCTGAGCTGTCTGTAGACGAGTCCTCAGTAGAACTGTCACGCTTGCGGCGAGATTTAGCCTTCTTTGCCTTTTTCTTGCCCTTTCCGAAGCTTTGTTTCTTGCTTTGCTTTTTACCTTTTCTGTCTTCTTCGCTCGAATCTGAAGAGCTAGAAGAACTGTAAGAAGAAGAAGAAGAAGAAGAAGAACTGGGTACTCCTTCAAATTGAACACGCTTCTTCTGTTTCTTTGCCTTGTCAAAAGTCGACTGACGACCCAAATATCCCGGGAAGTCAGTGCCTTTATTCTACTTTTTGCCGTGCTTTTTGGCTTTCTTTTGCGCGTCAAAAAGCTGAGCAATCTGTGCATCAACCACCTCTTGTAATTGCTTCTCTGAATATTGTTTGTGATCAAAAGTTTTCTTGAGAGCGGGTTTCAAGGGTGGTGTAGTGGTTTTCTGCCCCACTGCGCATGCACTTCCTGAAAAGAAGTCTCGCTCATATATTTTGCCAATTTCGGATCCTTCGCAAAATTGAGCATCATCTTTGTTGCATCGCCGATTAATTGACGACGCTTCATCTCTCTTTGCTCCGCCTGAGAAGGCCGAGGTGGGCCATACTCTCTGTTTGAATCTTCGTTGTGATCCCTGTCCGCATCTCCAGATGCAAAGGGAGTCGACTGATCCTTGCGTGAAGCCATAGGTGCCGCGGGAAAAAAATTGGGGATCGGATTTCCCGTAGAAGAGAAATCGGCCGTGCTCTGATACCACTGTAACAGACTTGGACACTCCAAGTCAAGAATCAATCGCGACAACACCAAATAACCACTTCAAACAATTCAGAGATCACAATAGATTTGCACTGGCCCGGCGGAGTTCCGTGCCTAGAGATATTGGCCCCAAAGACTGGCGCCCCTTTCGGTATTTCTTTATGTATTAAAAATCAAGGTCAGAGTACAAGAGCGGTTAGGGTTTCACTCTCAGACTCTGCATCCAGATGCTCTGGGAAGTGAGGCCCTCACCGCATATTTAAATGTTACAAGGGATGCCCAAAAGCAGAGCCCCCAAAGCTTGAAAGCAAAAGCAGATTCTCTCTCTCTCTCAATGAGAGCAAGTAAAAATAAAGCATGCTCTCTCTTTCTCTCTCTTTCTCTCAAAACGTAGCAAAAAGCCAGCAATAAGCGTCGCTAGCTGCTTTTTATTCCCGCCCGCTTTTTCCGCCGCAAATTCCGGAAGCCTCCGTACACTGCTGCCACGTGGCACTGCCCCGCCTAATTAGGGTTTCCAGTCAGCAGTTAGGGTTAGGGTTTCCAGAAATTAGGGTTTCTGAAAATTAGGGTTTCTGGCAGAAATTAGTTGCAGGAATTTTAGGGTTTCTGGCAGAAATTAGGGTTTGCAGGAATTTTAGGGTTTCTGTTGTCGGTACCCACGTCATCATTTTGTGACATCAGGCGCCTACTCCGATGGTAAAGTAGGTCGTGGTTATGGAAAATATAACCCCTAGATATAGAAAGTGACTATCTCTACCTAGACCTCCTCCCCAGTGTGAACGTGGCATGGCTTTTGTCTTGTCTCTAGATGTGGAAGATCATGACCTTGGTCTTGTAATGCCCCTATGTATACAAAAACCATCCAATGCCTGGAGATACTGTTGTAATCCTCCTCGTGACTTTGAGACCAAAGTGATATCATAAGCATATAACATGATAGGTTTCCCCATGTCGTCTCAAACATGCCATTGACCATCCGCATTGTATGCCCAATGATTGTAGGCATGGAAATTGCCTCTCGTGGAACTGTGTCAAAGACTTTATGTAAAAAAATGCAAAGCCAAGAGTTTGTTGGCTCATGACAAGCATGCACGTAGAAACGAGTTGAAGTTAATACATTGTGATGTATGGGGTCCTGCAAACGCTGTGTATATGGGAAATGCACGATTTATGTTACCTTAATCAATGAAAATAGTCTCTTAAAAATAGAGATGCCGTACTTATTAGTTACAAAGCCTTATCCGGTTTTGCATCCAACATGACCCATCCAATCTCTCTAAATGATCCACCGGTAAAGATTCTTACCACCTGTTAGTCATCTATATGATTACTACTTGTTAATCGTACGATAGTCGTATAGATGAGTAGGACCTTTACATAATCGTATAGATGAGGACCATTACATGATCAATTTCAACCACATGATTGCCTCCAACGATCAAATGATCCAAATAGATGCATACAATCACGATACCTACCTCATTCTCCCGCACATTCAATGAGTGATCCAATCAACCATACAAAAGCCAATAGTAACCAAACATGTTGCAATCCTTTCATGCCAACCTCTGGGTGGTTGCTTCAGCCTTTCAGCTTACATACATATTTAGGGACGATAGTCAAATTTTTCACCTTTTTCGGGATCAAAAGATTGGAAGAAAGCATTGCAGTTCCTACAGCAATTCGACAATATCTATGCGTTGGGGAACTATTCAGGACCTGGCAAGCTTTCAGGACAATATTTGCATGCACTTATATGACTTCTCTCTTTGAAGTCCGGATCTTGGCAGAATGGTGCAACTTGAAAATACTTGCCACAGAGACCATGGACGACTATAACCAAAGGTTTCTAAAAGTCTACCTTCCGGTGTCCTCCTTTGAGTTCATTTCCTTGGAGGACCAATGTGAGTGATACACCATTGGACTACCATCATCATTGCAAGAATATTGTCTATCCAAGCAAGTCTCAACCATGGAAGGACCATGTCGTGATCGGCTACAAACTGATGAAGGGAAAGTTGGAGTTTTCCTTAGAACCAACTCCGGCCAGCAACCAAACCTCTCGACAACAACAAACAAATTCTTGGGAGTCTCGTGAAACCCAACCTCAAAGGCCTCGTCTGACACAGCGTCAACAAGAAACGCTTTTACAAGAAGCCCGATGCTTTGAGATATCCTCCACCAGGAGGATGATAGTGATACAGGGTGGTCGACCGACACTCCAGCATGCTACAGAGCTTATGCCACAGGAGTGGTGCAGTGAGAGAGAGGTGTGTTCGGAACTCGTCTGTGGCCTGACACTCTAGTTCATCTGGCGGGCCCGCTGCTTCCGCATCTGTGAGGCTCGCCTTATGCCACCAGCGGAGACTGTTCGAGATTTTTGGCTGGAGCTGATCCATATTAGGGGACAATTTGAGAGACTTCAGGGAAACTCCGACCGCATGCGGGAGCGTAGAGAGGCGTTCCTTCGACTCTTGCGCCCTGGGCCTTTCTTCACCATGGTCCGGGGTGTGCTCATATGGCACTACCGTCCACTTGTGTGGCTTTTCCCTCCTCCCATCTCCTGATTTAGCCCTCATTGTACATATGCTGTTTTTTCATTTTGAGAGTCTCCCCTTATGATTGTTGTAGCCCTCTCTAGCAGAGGTGGTTGTAGCCCTATAGGCAGTTTCATTAACTAATAGAAGGATCTTTTTCTTGAAAAAAAAAAGAAGCCCGATGCTTCGAACGTTTTCAATCAGGGCATACATTCACTACATGTCCTGAGCGACCCTTGACGTCTTTAGAGCAAAAGTTCTGCTCCCATGACAGAACGATCCTCAAGGCCACCTTTAACTAAGAGAGCTAGACACACTATTGGACTAGTCCCTAATATCTATGGCATATGCCTTGAGAGTACAAATGAATTATGTCGAGCATATGGCCAAGTCAACAGCTTGAGAGCCCTTATTTTCTTTTACCTTAGAGCTACAAAGAACTTCATCCATCCAGAATTCTTGAAGCACATGCACTTTGATTATGGCAAACTCAAAAAGTGGTACCGCTCATTGGTGCTCTTCCAGTGACTATCCAAGATTATCATGTAAAAGCCCATTTCTACATTGCAAAGTTGGGCAATTGCGACCTTCTCTTCGGCATGCCTTGGCACGACAAGAATGATGCAATTCTACACATCCGGAACCACACCATTACCCTGATGTAGAAGGACAAGCCAATCATCCTCAAAGTTCGGCTGTTCAAACAAAAACCTGACTAAATTTTTGAGTTGTTTTGTAGTTAGATACTTTTAACCTCTGTTTGAGGAAGTATTGTTTGAAATTTGTTTGAAATGGATGATATCTGTTTTAAACCTGTCTTGGTGCCGATTTGAATTGTTTCTCTGGTTTTAAATACTCGTTTCATTGATTGGTAATTTACTCCCGGGTGGAGTAGTGAGAAATGTTGTTTTGGTATTGTCTGAACCTCGAAACGACGCAGATGGGATATCTAGAAAGCGTTTCATTGTGTTGGGTCTAAAGGCCCTCTGGCCACCCTCTTGTATAGTTTCTATACATTCTGATTCTTTGGGTGTGAACCACCCCTAGGGTCACTTACGTGACCCTTATATCTGTACCCTCAATATAATAAAAACATAGCGTGGAAAAGTGTGTTGCATAGCACACGACCAACCTGCGTGGAACTCTGTCTCTCTCTCACGCTCGTAACCTGCAAAACAGCCAGCGCTTCTTGCACCTATTGCTAGCGCTTGCAACAAACTGGTATCAGAGCCCTGGTTTGCGCACGTTGCGCACATCTCTAGGCAGGGCAAGAGGCAGCAGATTTTCTCTCTCTTCTATTTCATATACCTAGATGAATCCAAGATAAGCCCAGATCCACCCTTGAAGGAAAGTGCAAGGCATAGACCCATGGTAGTCACCCACAAGACGATATAACCATCAGCTCCATCATGCATAGTATTGACTAAATACCACGACATCCCCACTAACGTCGTCAGTGCCCAATAGTGGGTGTAGAACTAGGTACTAACATATGCTCCCCAACACGACACACACCACACGCACACACACATGAGCATACATCTATTTCAGCCTACTCCTCTCTCTCTCTCTACGATTTTCAGTCTTGCGCTCTTTCTCTCCTCTCACTACAGTCCATAGCCTTTTTCTGAAGTTTTGAGACTGTGAGAGTCTCACTTTCGCGACACGGCAAGGATAAGCAAGTAAAACCAATTACAAAAGAAGTGGAAATTCACAGGTGGCTGAAATTTCAGTAATTTCACAGCACATTGATGCTTTCCAGGTTAAAATTGCGCTTACAAGTTGAGAGAAATTGGAGTTTTCGCTAAATTTCAGAAATTAGACCGTTAAAATTTGAGGCTTTTTTTGAAATTTCATTCTTTTACAGACATTTGTGGATGTATTGCAATTTGTGGATAGTTTTAGTAGAGAATTTGAGTTTTATTCTTGAGTTTTTCAAGAAATTACAGCAAAATGCACATTTATACGCATCATAAAGCTTATATTGCACACATTTATGTGTTTTACATGCGGGATACTCGCCATTGAGTTGATGTATTGCTGAAAATATATTTTGCAACAGATGCACTGGTTATACTACTGAAGTGGGAGCACTCTTGCAAGGATTGTATGTACTATTTGTGTGCTGAAATTTCAGCTTTTACTGCTGAAATTCATCCTTCTTTACTCCTGTACACTAGTGGTAAAGTGCCGGTAACACTGTGTTACCATCTCCTTCTCTTTTACACTAAGTATTGAGCCAGTAGTAGGAGGCTAAAATCTCAGTTTTCAGCCTGCTGTCATAAAATTACAGCAGTGAATTTTTGGGTCTTTTTGCATCGAAATGGCCTCTAATGCATCTACGAGCAGTGAGTCAAAGTCTCTCCTTGGAATCAAGAGGTTTGACGCTCTGGCTTTGACTTGTGAAAAGATAGAAAGCACGTAATCCTATTCTTGAAAGATTGCGACGATGCACTTTTTGAAGTGAAACCTGTAGCTTTGTCAGACGATGATTGGGCTAGGCTTACCAAGAAAGCAACTGCTTACATCAAGATGGTTTTGTCAGATGATATGCTCACGGACATTAAGTGTCTTGACACTACTTATGCTATCTGTAAGAAATTGACAAATACGTATGAGAACACAACTCCTGTGAATCAAGCGCATCTTATGCAGAAGCTTGAGAGAGAGAGATGAAATGAAATGTTATATTCATGTCCAAAATGCCCTATGAGACCAAAGAATTACATCATGGTGAATCTGATACAAGGTCTGGATAAAAAGAAAGAAACTAACTAAATAGAAATGCCAATAGAGCTATAAAAGGTGGGTATCCAGAGCCTAAGGGATACATATACAAACGGTGGCTGTGTATCTCAGAGAACAGATACAAAATGGTGGATATGTGTATCCGAAACCAGAGATGGCTCGCATCGGTTGGTGCATGATCGTATGGTGAGAGCCTGCACAAGTCGTCTCCCATGTCTCGCCAATATAAGTCTGATCCTGTGCAACTATTGTATCAGTGATCACACATAGTCCACACAGTTCCAGCTAGTAGCACTTCTAGATTCATTTTAGTATCTCTTTTTTTTGTACCCAGACATGGTATCAGATTCATCAGTTTGTAACAGATTGGTCTCATAGGTCATTCTGAGAGAGAGAGAGAGAGAGAGAGAGAGAGAGAGAGAGAGAGGCTCTGTCGTGGACACAAGCATACATGTAACTTGTGGCTGTTTATAGAGGCTGCAAGCACATGCTTTCAAAGATAAATTGGCCCCAGCTTAGAAACCAGTACCTCATCATATTGAAGTAAACTGTGAAAATCATCTTGTTGGATTTTCTGAGCTACTGCATCCCAAGCAGCTGTCCTACAATTGATCATATGAGACAACCATACAGCAACCACCTATATGTTTACAAACATGTTATCTATATGGAGCAGAAAACAAAGAGGAGAATGCCATGGTTGAAGGGCTTTACTCTGGTGTGATTAGTGCTTCCTCATCTGCTCCAAAGTCGAGTCTGTAGTTCAGATCTCCAAACCAAAACACATGATGAAATTGATTGAGGATGTCAATATTCAGATCATTGATGCGTATGTTCCCAACAATATCTGTCAGCAAAGGGGAAGCATTTATTACCAAATAATTTGCATTAAAGAAGTAAGGCCTTTCACAATGATAAGATTTTGTAGAAATTAATCATAAGCATTGATTGTGCACCGGCAAGACAAAAAAGATGGTACACATTGGTATGCCATGATGAGATCAAGATCAGCTAAGCATGGCATTTACTACAAGGCATTTACTACTGAATGTCCTCAGATTGCGCTCTTGAACTCTATAGCTGTGACAGATGAATGAGAAGGCGTTTTATCTTTGCTCAATACTCTGAAAAGTACCTCTGTAATTCCCATTTCTGGCTTCGCACTGTCCAACATGGGCAGAAAGATGGCAATTGATAAAGCACAAAGATGTGTCCCAAAACTGATAGCATTAGGAATACATTAGATGGTTGCTTTGATAAGAAACACAAAGTTTACCCAAAAGTGCAAAGTGTATGTTAAGATTGATAAAGAACCTTCAGAGCAATGCACAATCCCCCCTTGTTTGGCATCACATTTCCAACTCCTGTTGCCTCACTTCCACTACAAATATCAGAAATTGCCTTCTGCACTATATTACAAGTCATATTAGAAATAGTGACTTTGTAGCTTGAAAAGCTGTAAGAAAAGGCCAACTATGCTCCCATTTCATACACAGCTTTGAAACAGTCTGTATGTCTGCAAGACAGCACATTTATTGCACAGCCATCTTTAATGATAATGCAAAAATCTAGCCTAATAACATCACAACATTTCATTAGAAGTGGTGATACTTTCACAGAAAACTTTTACCCTTCAGTGGAATTTCCTTTCATAAATTTCATATCACCTAAAACTAGATATAACTCTCATGTTCTAGATATTTCAGCTGATTTAGTTCCAAAATTTATAACTCTCAACCCATGTCAAGTCACTGGACCATGAAATACTTGAAGAATCAAGCATCCATTATGCTTAACAGGACAGCAAACAATGTTTTAATGAAAGTAAAAAGCAAAACTTTTCAATCTACCACCTAGGAGCAATTAGAATTAAACACAGAAGCCTTGCCTCTCCATCTATACGAGCAAAGACGGCCAATCTCATCTTGCCTCTCGAAATTCCATGGACAACCTTGTAATGATGCCCAAGGAAAGACCTACAAAGTAAGCGAACTATGAGTGATGGTTAGAATCATGTGATGGTGGCTACAATGAAAAAACAGAGTGAATGATTGGAACACAAACAATACAACAGCGTGCAAAAAGTTACATATAGAAGTTCACATGCCTGAGAGTAGCCATCCAATCTCTTGAGCACTCTGTATGGGGTGCACGCGCTTGATAGTCACACTCCTTTGAGCAAGAAGAAAATGAGAACTTATTAATGTCTGGCACACAAACCATCTGCCACCCTAATTTCATACGTCAAAAAGAGTGCAAAGTAAAACAGATTTGGGGGGATTCTAGAGACATACCTGAGTGCCAATAGAGACAATGTCATAATTTGAGTTGGTTGGGAGCCATGATGTTAAATTGTCTGCCTGAATAAAGAAAGATCAAATGGTAATTAGGACCAGAGATAGAGCACGAGAATTACAAATGTTTGAAACTAGCTCATGGGAGGAGGTGCGTAGCTATCTTATGCAAAATTGACTTGGGCCCTCCAAGGTCCCCTGCTCCATGCCTGAGAGAGAGAGAGAGAGAGAGGTTGTATGCTTGAAAAATATTGTTGTTGCTACTCCCGGCCCGGACCTGGATGGTTATGCAGGAGGAGTATTAAGAAGTCTGAGCAGTGATTACTCTCAGCACCTCCAAATGACGCAAGTTGCGATCTGGGGGGGCGTTGCTCACAAAATGATGACGTGGCATGACTACCCATGGACTGACTGTACGGACAGATGACGTGGCAACAGGCACTACGGATTTTCGGGATTTATGTTGGCATGCTGACGTGGTAGACAGTATAGATTTCTGCGTTTTGCGCTGACAACTGCTGACGTGGCAGGCTGTACGGATTTTCGCAAATTACACTGACTGCTTTTTGGCAGTTTTTGGAACCCATTGTTTTTGGGGAGTTATTGCTTTTGAGTTTGAAGCTTTTGGGGGCTCTACTTTTGGCATCCCTTGTAATCTTTACAAGTGACCCAAGGGGGACTCACTTCTAAGAGCATCTGGACGCAGAGTCTGAGAGCGAGCACCCGTCTCTCTCTCTCTCTCTCTCTCTCTCTCTCTCTCTCTCTCTCTCTCTCTCTCTCTCCATAAAGTTCAGTGATTATGAAGTTATGTTCATGTGTTGCTATTGATTTCTCGCTTGGAGTGTCCAAGCCGGTTATAGTGGTATCAGAGCTCAAAAAGATTCTTCTTCTACGGAGGATCCGATCCTTTTTGCAGCACAAGCAGTTTTCCCTAGACTTATTAGTCACTCCCACCCTTCATATATCGCGCATCGGGCGCACTCCTGTCTTCATCCCTCTGTCTTACAAGGCATAAATCCATAAAGAATCGCTGAGTACACATGGGTTCTCATGGAGAATCTCACAGAGATGACACCTCTCAGTGGGAAGACAAAGAAAAGTTGAAAATCCAGCGTCGGAACTGAAGAAAAGAATGAAGATTTTTTTTCAACGAACAAGTTTGCTCAAACGGAGTACCAACGTCAACTGCAGATTGGCATATGTGTGAACATATTGGCAACACACCTGAAGAATTACCCGATTGATAAGATTTACTCGAGATGGTGTGGCCATTGCTTCTCCTCTCGGGTAGGGAAGAAAGCCGAAAGGACAGACGAGTGCAGAAAAGCGGAACCTGTACTCGCAGAAATATATGGACAAGAACTCTTGAAAAGAAAATGAACCAAAGGACCACCAGAAGATAAACCTGAAAGTTACAGAGCAGCAGCCGAGTGCGGAAGAAAAGGAAAGATGAAAGCAAAACTGGTACCACATTGAGTGGGGCCCGACCCAGATGAACAAAAGTACAAAACTTTGCCGCACTTGGGATAAAGATCAGGAAGCCCTCATTTTCTTTGATGGAGGAGCCAAGGCCAACTTCTTTTCACTTGAATTGGCAGCTTGACTTGGAATTACACCCGACAGGCTGAGGCCACAGGTGGAGGCAGTTCTAACGGCACCCGGACGGGATGTTGCCATTACACCGATCATTGGCAAACTTCGTTTGTAGGGTGTTTAGGGCACGAGGACTTTTAAATCATGCCTTTGGAAGGATGTGATGCCACAAGAACAACGCTGTGGTTGACTATCGGGCTAAGAAAGCAATTTTTGGCAAATGAAGGGCAAAGAGATTGTACTTGATGAAATTCAATTTCTTTACTCGATTTTCATGAGAGAACTGAATGATGATTGAAGGTCGAATATGTTTGACCTCGAAAAAGGACGACAAGATTTTATGCAATAGGGGCTAACTATTTCCCTAAAGGCATACAAAGCGAGTTGCCTCCTTTACATCGTGAAGATCATATGATTGATTCCTGGTAGTATACCGAACCGGCCACCTTACAGAGTTAGCCGAGGCCAAAATAAAGTAGCAATGAACCAGAACAGATTTACACATTACGACAATCGATGATATACTCGACAAACTTCAAAATTCTACTTGCCGAATTGATATGAAGAGTGATTAGAGACGTCTACAAGAAAGCTTTCAAGCGACGTTTTGGATTTTCATAGAGTACCGATCATTTGTGGGTTTTCCAGACACTAAGGAAGCATAAATTGCTTATAAATGTGAAAAAGAGCGAGTTTTTCTTGCCTGAGATACATTTCTTAGGACACTTTGTCTCAGCAGAAAGGGTACATATGGATCCGGCCAAAAGTGACACTATCCGCGATTGGCCTGACTTGAAGAATGTTATGAAGTTAGATGTAACAAACTGCTGACGTGTCAAAGCCTAAAGAATGGAGCCAACTTGCAGATGTGGGCCGAGGGGCCTAAACCCAAAGAAGAACAAGTAACAGAAGAAGAAGTCCTACCAACTTATGGGGACCCCGTTCAATAGGGCCCCAAGTGACAAAGGATTAAAATAAAGCAAGACTTGCACACACACACACAAAAACTGATGACGTGGCAGATTTTCAAAAATTGCGTTGACATGATAACGTGGCAGGTTGTACGGATTTCCGCATTTTGCATTGGCTGATGACGTGGCAAGCTGTACGGATTTCCGTGATTTACGCTGACAGCTTTTTGGCTTTGCTTTTGGACCAGATGCTTTTAAGTTTGAAGGCTTTTTACTGTAAACTACTTTTGGGGCCTAGGGCCTTTAAATATGAGGTTAGGCCTCATTCTCTGGCATGCTTCCTAGAGAAGGTGCAAAGTCTGGAGTACCGGCTTGTACTGTGTTGATGCAATGTAAAGAAATACCGAAAGGGGCGCCAAGGTTTGGGGCCAATACTCTCTGGGGTGGAATTCCGCCACTCCGTGTCGCGTGTCGTCTCTCTCTTTCAGTTCAGTTGTTATTGAATTGTTAAAAGTCTATTCAGTCTGCTCTTTTGTATTGGCACGTGGTGCCCATCTTGTGACATTAGAAGCTTCTTGGGCTTGTGTTCTTACTACCGGCGGTTCATTCGCAAGAGGTAGCTTCCCCTTTGCACATATTGACTCAGAAAGGAGTCCCTTTCTTGTGGACACCGACAGAGGTGACTGCTTTTCAGACACTAAAGGAAAAACTGACTACTGGACAAGTGTTGGCTTTGCCAGACTTGCAAAAGCCATTCGAACTTTATTGTGATGCTTGTGCTTGTGGTCGTAGTCTGGGAGCGGTCTTAATGCAACAAGGACTTATGATTGCTTATGAAAGCAGATTGTTTTCAAGGCCAGAATTGATAGCACAGATTTATAAGAAAGAGCTATTGGCAGTAATCCATGCTCTTACTCAGTGGCGACATTACATACTCGGAGCCGATTTCACAGTCTTCACTGATCATCAGAGTTTACACTACTTCTTGTCACGAAAGCAGCTTTCGGAAAAGTAGATGCGGTGGGCTAACATCTTATCACAGTTTCACTTCCAGATTGTTCATGTTCAGGGACATAAAAACTTAGTGGCAAATGCTTTGTCTTGGAAGCCCCTCGTCTTGGCTATTTTTGCGATCCACCACAGAAGCTTCGAGGATATGGTTGACCAGTACTCCACCGATCCGGATTTTTCCGATGTGTTTACTCGCATACAGAACGGGGAGATAGTGCTAGGATATTCCATACAAGATGGCTACTTGATGAAGAAAACAATGTTGTGTGTGACACAGCCGTTGAGGGAAATGGTTTTGAATGAGTGCCATTGTCCACCTTTCACAGGTCACCGTGACATTGATACCACCTTGAAAGGTGTGGAGCATTATTTAGACCGAGACTCAAGAAGGACGTGGACGACTTTGTTTGCAGTTAATTCGTATGCCAGAAGGTCAAGTTTGACAGGCATAAGGCACAAGGATTACTACAGCCTTTACCCATTACAGGAGTCCCTGGGAAAGTATTGCAATGGATTTCATCTTTGATCTCTTGAAGACATAGAGTGGGCACGATGGTAGTCATCAACAGATTAAGTAAGCATGCTCACTGCTCTGCAGTAAAGAAGACAGTTAAGTCCGATCCTTTGGCAAAACTGTTTGAATATATGGCATGTTTGATGCCATTGTTTCGGACAAAGCCCCGTCTACTAGTTGTTTTGGACGGCAATCTGGGAGAACATTGGCACGTGGTTGCGGCTCTCATCCTCGTTCCACCCGCAGACAGATGGGCAATTTGAAATAGCCAATTTAATGGTTTTGAATTTGTTGTAGTCTTTTTCTTCGGATCAGAAGACTAAAATGAATAAGTATTTTCCCTTAGTGGAGTCTGCCTACAATGACACAGGGGAAAGACGCCATTTGAAGTGTTCGAGGGTGCTAAGAAGCTTCTTCAATTTCTAAGCACCTAAGACAAGATTTGTTTGAAGCAGATTTTTGAAAAAGTCTAGAAGGCATGGAAGGCCACCGAGCAGTTTAGAGGAGAAGAGCTCGTCCTCTTTTGACAATGACCAGATCAACATGAAAACCAAGGAGTTCAAGGAAGGGAGTCAGGTTGTCAGGTTTCAGACATTTTTTTTCAGGCTACCAGGATACCCATCGAGCCCTTGAGTTTGTACAACAGTTTGACGTCGCCTTCTCTGGAGAGCGGTTCTCAGAATATTCCAAGGAGCGACAGGCGGCATCTTACTTGAAAGGAACGGTGCAGATGAATATGTCATCACAATTTGGATCACTTGAAAATGACTAAGAAAGATACATTGGATGACTACTACCTGAGATTTTGGGATGCTTGTTTGCCAGTGTCTTCATTTCGGAAGATTCCTTTGAAAGACCAGATTGAGCAGTTTTGCTCTGGTTTGCTAAAAAGATTCAACACTATGCTTTAAATCAGAAGTCTGACTCCATTCAGAGACTTATGGGACATGACTAAGCAACGATTTGAAATGCATGCCGTCTCATTGACTTATGCGAAGGGCAAGATAGTATCCACCTCAAAAAGGCAAGAGTCTGCCAGTGAAGAGAAATGAATCAAGGGAACCAAATGATAGCTCATCACAGGATTTTGGAGAATCAAAAGGGTTCCGACGAACTAAGGAAACCAGATGCAAGTTCATCAAAGGATTCCAGAGAAAGAGGAATCAGATGATAGTGTGTCTTAGGGTTCCGATGATTGACTCTGACGTGCCAATGGACAAGGGAAGTGAAAGACGCTACCCGCAGGTCCGAGGGCACAAGGAAAGAAAGGAAAAAGGGGATCAGCTGGTAGATCAGAACATTCCCCTAAGAATTTTGAAGTCGACCAGTATACAAAGGACTTGGACACTGCTTTTGCCAAAGGTCCACGAGGCTTTAGAGAAATCTCAAGAACGACATAAGAAGGCATCAGATCGACATCGACGAGACTTGATATTAAACAAAATGATTGGGTGCTCTTACATTTTGAGAAGGCACGCCTAAGGAAACGAAAGGGAACGGAGCGGTTTTTTTTCCAAAGCTTAGCATGAGGTATTATGGCCCTTTCTAGATTAAAGAAAAGATAAATGATGTCTCCTTTAGACTCAAGCTGCCCGATACTTGGAAGATTCACAATGGATTCCACGCGAGTCTCTTGAAACCTTTTAAAAGTGATGTGCCCGTTGATGGGGAGCTTGATGAGCAACCCGAAGTGGAAGAGAGCGAGAAGATACTCGTTTCTGAACTGATTTTGGCACACAAGGAAAGAAAGATGAAACGTAAAGTGATTCGGCGGTTCTTGGTTAAATTCAAAAACTATCCGGCATTAGATGCGAAGTGGATGGAGGAGGAGGACCTAGCAGATACTCCTCAGAATTACCTTGAAGCATTCGATTTAGCATAGTCTACTCCGATAGAACCCCGAACTCAGCAAGGGTGAATCTGGTGCAGCGGATTTTCACAAGAGGGGAGTCACTCCGCTCCTTTGTCAACGGATTACCTCAATTTGAATAAGGTCACTGATGGCCCCTTTGGGTTTCAAGGATACTAATGGGCTGACAATATTCTGTTGAATGACTTTATGAATTGATTTGTACTCTCTCATTTGACTTGTTTGCATGCAGGAACTGAAAGACGAAATGACTGCAATATTTCGGTCTCATAAATCTCTACAGACATGATCGCAATAAGGATTAGTTAATCGGGCTTCAGTATGGTCCGGAATGGATCTAGATGCGATTACTAAATACGTTGCTGGTAGTCATGGTCTGAGATTTGGAATGAATTTTTCTGTGATTGATTTGTCATGTGATGTGATGTGACTGTCGTCTCTATACAAGTTCTAGATGTGTCGGGTCTAGTACGTCGGTACTTAGAGTCAGTGTCTGTTGAAATGGTTTATGGCCTCCGTCTGTTTTGCACGCCTAATCGAGGGCGATTACAATTCTTGGGGTATGTCACAAACTGCTTACCTGGCATGATTGCCCGCGGACTGACTATACGGACAGCTGATGTGGCAGCAGACAGTACGGATTTCCTGGATTTGCGCTAACATGCTGACGTGGCAGATAATACGGATTTCTGCGTTTTGTGCTGACAGCTGCTGACGTGGCAGGCTGTACGGATTTCCGCAAATTACGCTGACTGCTTTTTGGTAGTTTTTGGAGCTCATAGCTTTTGGGGAATTATTGCTTTTGAGTTTGAAGCTTTTGGGGCTCTGCTTTTGGCATCCCTTGTAATCTTTATAAGTGACCCAAGGGGGGCTCACTTCTCAGAGCATCTGGAAGCAGAGTCTAAGAGCGAGCACCCGTGGGAATTGTACTTTGATCAAGCATTAATATAAAAGAAATACCGAAAGGGGCACCACTCTTTGGGGCCAATACCCCTGGGCACGGAACTACACCGGGCCATCTCTCTCTCTCTCTCTCTCTCTCTCTCTCTCTCTCTCTCTCTCTCTCTCTCCCCATAAAAGTTCAATGATTATGAAGTTCTCTTCGTGTGTTGCTATTGATTTCTCACTTGGAGTGCCCAAGCCGGTTACAGGGTTTAGTTGTAAAAGGCCTCTATATCTCCCGGCCCGGACCTTTTTAGGTTATGCGGGAGGAGTGATGAGGGAGTCATTGAATATCTTCCGGCCGAACCTTGTTAGGTTATGCGGGAGGAGTGTTCATCGGCGACTTTATGTTTCTATGTCTTGTGACATGCATATGTGAGCATTTGTGTTGCATTGTGATGTGCCAACCACTAAATATTCCTAATTGGATGAGATTGCCTGGGTATTTAGTGCATCAAGACACCCGTGAAAGATCAGTGCGGTCTTGGTGTGATGGCTAATTTTACTACATTGGAATATCAAGAGTTCCGATCTGAACGAAAGGAGAAGCCAACTCCTTAACGAAGGATCCGAAAGGAGAACCCAACTCCTCAACGGAAAAAAAGAAAGCAAATTGATTGTCCCTCGGAAATCTTTGAGCTAACTTGAGTTTTTTGCAGATATGTTGTAATCGCGGACTATTACTCTCTTTCAAGAAGGGGGGATGTCACAAACTGCTGACGTGTCAAGCCACTGAAGAACGGAGCCACTATGCAGATCACCTGCCGAGGGGCCTAAACCCTAAGAAGCAGAAGCAATAGAAGAAGATGACATGGCAAACTGTACGGAACTCCGGATTTTGCAATGGCTTGCTGACGTAGCAGACTGTACGGAATTCCACGTTTCACGTTGACTGTTGACGTGGCAGACTATACGGATTTCCGTGATTTGCGTTGACAAGGGCTGTCATGGCATTGTACAAATTTTCGTAATTTGCGCTAGCAGCTTTTGAGTTGAATGCTTTTGTACCAGATGCTTTTGAGTTAAAGCTTTTCATGTAAACTGCTTTTGGGCCTAGGGCCTTTAAATATGAGACCATGGGCTCATTCTCAGGCATGCTTCTAGACGAAGGTGCAGAGGATAGAGTACCGGCTTGTACTCAATTGTTGAAATATAAAGAAATACAGAAAGGGGCGCCAAGGTTTGGGGGCCATTACTCTCTAGGGTGGAATTCCGCCACTTCCTGTCGCGTGTCGTCTCTCTTTTAGTTCAGTTGTTATTGAAGTGCTAAAAGTATGTTCAGTCTGTTCTTTTCTATTGGCACGTGGTAGCCGTCTTGTGACGGATGCAGCAACACTTGGCACACTTATGCTAGTGATAGCGGCTCGTTGGTGAACCTTGGCAAGACCAAAGTTATGGTGTTCAACATCACAGCACAGTGGGTCAAGCGATCTGCACCAACCTTCACATATGGTCAGCACACGGTTGAGTATACGCATACACTTAGCCAGGAGTGGTCTTCAGTGGTCCAGTGTTCTCCTTGAGGAGAGCAACAAAGACCAGACAGACCACAGCAAATGTAGCTTTGGGGAGGATGGAGAGGATGTGTCCGTGGATTCAGTTATCAAGAACCGAACAAAGCTTTGGCTATTTGACACATTGGTTACTTCAGTTATGCTCTATGGGGTGCAGATATGGAGACCATCAATAGACCATCATAGCCGAGGTGGCAATATTGATGGATGGTGATGTATGGAGAGGCCTCTTGTCTCTCTAATTTCTCGGATGATTAGGGCCAAGGCCTCTATACCACATGAGATTATTCGTGCAGAGCTTGCACCCCCCCCCCCCCCCCCCCCCCCCCCCCCCCGGTTGTCATAGAGGCACTTACCAGATCCGTCTCTTTAATACACAGTACCAGGGATTTCCGGATCCGTCGCTTTGGAGTCTTCTCGACAGCTTGCCTCACAAGGAGACACATATTGTTAATATGCACAGATGACATCTTGGTTTCAGCTACATGGATTTAGTATAGACAGACTACCCTCCTTCCGGTACTCGCTGGATGCACCCTCCTTGTCCCTCACACAGACCGAGATTATCAACCACATCAAGCAGGATTTGTTTCAACTAGACACCATGAGGACATGGACAGAGCCGACATGAGAGCCAGCACAAAGATGGCTTTCTACAAAGAGCATCTTCTCCAGCTCACAGAGGATGGATATATGATCAGACCTGCCTCTATGACACTCATTTATGCCACAAAATACGATGTGCTATTGATCAGATGCGCACATCATCGCACCAACTAGAGATTGAGACTAGAGGATGTGGAGAGTAACAACAGAGGCCAGGATTTGTCAGTTGTGTCATATAGAGCCAGAGATAGAGTTACATCACATGTCATTGCCCAGTGTACTATGAGATACGAGGCTGCATTCATTGTCTATTCAGAGAGGGCTTTGAACCACTTGCTAGAGTCATGAGATATCACGATCAAAGATGCCTCGGGTTGTTTTTGTTAGTGCTGCATAGACAAGGGAGAGTTTCTTGAGGAGATTAGACATTCACACAAGGAAACCACCAACTTCTTTAGCGCAGAGACTCAATAGTCAGATGAGCAAGCTTCACAGTAAACTTCAAAGTCCACCTATACCAGAGGTGTATTGACTAACAAAGCCATTGAGCTTCGGAAAGCTAGACGCCCACCTCTACGAGGGCCACCACGACATCGATGGAGGCTCCATCAGAGGATCAAGACTATTCTAGCACAACATGGGAGACATCCAATACGATTATTTATCAGTGCGGACATTCACGATACTCTTCAGCAACCGATGCAGTACATCCTCGGACAGCGCCCGATGCTGCACATCCTTTGGAAATTGATGTTTATTTTACTTCAATTTATTTTGGACCCAAACATTGTAGTAGATCCATAGGATTGTATCAGTTTGGTCTCATAGGTCATTTTGGCCTTTGAAGACGTTTAATAGAACACTTCATTTCATAGCTCTCTCATAGCTCTCTCTCTCTCTCTCTCTCTCTCTCTCTCTCTCTCTCTATGGGTATGTTCTTGCTTGAGTTGAGGAGACAGAGAGATTGCTGGTTGAGGAAACCAAAGAGACCAACTCAGTGGCAGGTTATGGACTATTTCAGGCCAGCCTTTACCACTAGACAACTAGACAAACAAGTTTTGCAGTAGAGTTTGGATCCCACCTCCACTAGAGGCACGCTGATTGACCGTGCGATGGACCTAGGGAGATCCAGGCGTCCACGATTACAGAGGAGGCGATCCCAGCATATACAGACATTACAGAGGAGGATGCGGATTATTTTGGTGAGCCACACACGATACCCAATCAGGTTTTTGACCATGGAGGACATAGAGGAGATCCGACACCGACCGATTGTGCATTTGGAGGATTATCCCCTTCTTAGTAGCTTAAGTTTCTTGCATCCCTCATTATTTTGTACCTTTGTATTGACTAGAGAGTCTCTAGTCTTTCCCCACATTCACTTTCACTACAACATTTTGTTTCGGATGTTAAGTCTTTCTTTCAGTACACAGACTTTGTATTAGATTCACCGATTTGTAACTTGTCAGTCTCATAGATCATTTTGGCCTTTTGTAGACATTTGTATATCATTTCATTTCTCTCTCTTTTTCTCTTTTTTTTTTGGCAAAAAAGAGAGTCTTTGACCCTTTGCATTACATTAAATCGACCATAGGTCCATATACAAGAAATATGGGAAAAACCGTGACAAATATACAATGAGATCATGGGGAAAAATCCCAGCACAAACCACAGGATACATCTAATGATAAAGATACTCTAATCAAGTGGTGAAGTGTAGCTATCTGGAAAGTGATCAAGTCTACATAAATCTGCCCAAAGCTCTATTCACCTCGGGCGATGTAGCGAAAACCACAAAGTCCAGTGTTGTAGTGCTGTATATCTGATTGATATAAAGCATCCGTTGTAAAAACCTCCTGTAATAGCTCACAACAGCTAAGGGTCTGTGAAACCCCTAGGCCGTGCCTCCAAAATCATCCGCATCCACTCTTAACATTTCCTGATGATGTACCCTAAAAAAGGAAGCGGATCTACGGCACAACCAAACTGTAAGAGAGGCGGGGTGGAACTCACTCATTGTCCACCTCAAAATCCAAGGGGAGGTACCAAGATGCACATCTCTCTGACCAAACCAACTTCCCTACGGCCTCTCTAAACATTGATCGTTACTTCAGCTATGCTTTATGGGGTGCAGATATGGGGACCATCCATAGACCATCATAGTCGAGCTGGCAACACTGATCGATGGAGATGTATGGAGAGGACTCTCGCCTCTATGATTTCCCGAATGATCAGGGCTAAGGCCTCTATATCGCACAAGATTATTTGTGCAGAGCTTGATGCTCCCACGCTTGTCACAAAGGCACTTACCAGATCTGTCTCTTGTATACACAATATCTGGTATCTCCCCAAAGATAGATATGCTCTCCTAGCTTTGGATTCTTCTTCACAGTGTGCCTCACAGGGAGACACATCTTGTTTGTATGCACAGATGACATCATGGTTTCAGCTAGATAGATTTAGTATGAATAGACTACCCCCTTCCCAGTACTCGCTGGATGCACCCTCCTTGTCCCTCACACGGACCAAGATTACCCGCCCCATGAAACAGGCTTTGATTCAGCTAGACACCAGGAGGACATGGACAGAGCCGACCCGAGAACTTGGCATGAAGATGGCTTTCTACAACAAGCATCTTCTCCAACTCACAAAGGACGGATATGTGATAAAACCTGCCTTTATCCCATGTGATAAGATGTGCTATTGGTCAAATGCGCACGTCATCCCATCAGCTAGAGATTGAGACTTGCAGATTTCGGAGAGTACCAACAGAAGCCAGGATTTTCCAGTTGTGTCATATAGAGCAAGAGATAGAGTTACACCACATATGTCATTGTCCAGTATACTATGAGATACGAGGCCGCTTTCATTGTCTATTCAGAGAGGGCTCTGGACCACTGGCTAGAGTCGTGAGATATCAGGATCAGAGATACCTCGGATTGTTTTTGCTAGAGCTGCGCAAACACAAGGAGAGTCTCTTCAGGAGACTAGAGAGTGGGAGACATTCATAAAGGGAGATCACTGGCTTCTTTTGACGAGAGACCCGACAATCAAATGAGCAATCTTCAAAGCAGACTTCAGAGTCCACCTCTACCAAAGGTATATTGACTGACATAGCCATTGAGCTTGGGAGAGCTAGACGCCCACATCTTCGAGGGCCACCACGACATCGACATCTTCAAGGGCTTCATCATAGGATCATAATTATTCTAGCACAACATGGAAGACGCAGTACAATTATTTACAGAGGCGGACATTGACGATGCTCTTCAACGACCGATGCAGTACATCCTCGGACCGCCCGATGCTGGGTATCCTCGGACACTGATGTTCATTTTAGCTTTTATTTTTCTTCATTTTATTTTGTACCCAGACATTGTATTAGATCCACTAAGATTATATCAATTTGGTCTCATAGGTCTTTTTGGCTTTTTGAAAACATTTAATAAAGCATTTCATCCGAACTCCTATTTGGGTGATCTATAGCCTCGATCGAAGAGCACGACACCCTCTACGCATTGATGTAAAGACAGAAATTTTCAGAGTTATGGAAGGCGTTTCTGCAGCAGCATTTTTGAAGTGAACATGTTAAGGAAAATTGACTCTGATCTCTTATTTACATACAATGTCTTCCAGTACTCGCAAGGGTTCTTCTTCTTCAACAAGGTCCACAAACATTGTTAAAAATGATCCAAAATCTTTTAAGTGTGGAGAAAGCAACACAACCACTCAACCAACGACATCGAAAACCATGATCATAGCAGACTTGGTATCGTTGCTAGAGACCGTAAACAAACAAGGCGAAGACTTACGGGCACTTGCAATGGAGAATGGCACACTAAGGGTACTTGTGGTTGAGAATGAGAATCTCAAGAGGACACTTGAGATGCAAACAACACGTTTGATGCAACTTGAAGAGGAAGTCAGGAATGTAAACGCTCTCTTATGAACTTGAATGTTTTAAAGGAGCGCATGAGCAAAGTAGAGCATGACCATGTATTGAAAGAGGAGAGATTTGACGCCATGAGCCGGGATATATGCGACATGAAAAAAGTATGCACAAATAAGTCTTGGGCTGATATATGTGGTAACAATGTGGTTCCTAATTCCTCACTCATACAAGCTATGGTTCAAACAAAGAATGTTGAAAATGTGGATGTGGAGGAGTTGAAGGAACGGGGGCAACGTTCCAAGAACATTGTTATTCGTGGAATCCCTGAAGAGAAGTTAGAGACACCTCCTCCTCTTGCCATTGTTATCGAAGATTTCTTCAAAACCCACTTTGACATGTTTAGAGTTATGGTCTATGGAGCGCATAGAGTGGGTAAGCAAAGAGCTCCTCGCTCGGGAGAACGCCCAATTGTATGCACCATGCCAGATGAGACCAAACGAAAGATTATCCTTGATAATAGTTGGATCCATTTGAGGGATACAAAATGTTTTGTACAATTGAAAATATGCTTTTGGAATTGTAATGGATACCCATGGAATGCGGAGGTTGGCATTGATGAACTAACAAGCAAAGCCGAAGTTGTAATTCTTCTTGAAACTTGGAAGCATGATACACAAAGGATTAACGGCTTGGAGGATTACAATGTACATTCATTAATATGGTCAAAGAATCTCAAGCAACGAAGAGGGCAAGGAGGGGTAGCATGTATGGTTAAGAAAGGATTGGAAGATTTTGTATCAATTGTCAAAGATGAGAAGTACAAACGTTATGTATGGCTGAAAATTATGACACCAAAAAGAGCACCCATTTTTGTAGCCGGTTGCTATATTCCTCATCATGATTCCCCCTTTTATGCTTGCATGGATAAAGATCATCCATTTTTTGATTTAGAAGAGGACATTGCTTATTTCAAAGGCAAAGGTGATGTTATTGTATTTGGGGATATGAATGCTTGCACAAAAACATTGCAACATGATATTCAACAATTTGGTATGCCGTACATTTCAAGGAAGTTGGAGAAAGTTCACTTGTATGATCGTACTTCAATGGATGAGAAAGAGTCGGATCACTATGGAAAGTTACTTTTACACATGTGTAATAGCACGCATATGCTCATTGCCAATGGTGTATCTTTGTGGAGTAGAACCAATGGATTTACATGTAGAACACATAATGGGGATAGTGTAATTGACTACATGCTACTCTCTGAAGCCATCATGTATCGCATAAAGATTGGCCAATGGACCCGGGAATCGGACCATCAAACCTTCTGTATTAACCTTGCATGTGGAGAAGTGTAGCAGACTTGGACACTCCAAGTCGAGAATCTACCGCGACACCACAAATAGTCACTTCAAAACAGTTCATAGTTCACAATTGATTCGACACTGGCCCACCGGCAGAGTTCCATGCCTAGAGATATTGGCCCCAAAGACTGGCGCCCCTTTCGATATTTCTTTTTGTATTAATCTGTGTTCAAAGTACAAGAGTGTAGGAAGGCACTCACTCTCAGACTCTGCGTCCAGATGCTCTGAGTTGTGAGGCCTTGCCCACATATTTAAGGATTACAAGGGATGCTAAATGCAGAGCCCAAAAGCTGAAAATCAAAAGCCCTCGAAAAATAAAGCAAGAGCTTTCTTTTTTTCTCTCTCAAGCCATACTTGGCACAATAAAAGCAAAGGCTTTTTTAAACAAAAGCTCTCTCTCTCTCTCTAACTCTCAATTTGCGTAGAATAAAAAGCATGTCCAAAATTCTGCCCTGCGTAGACAAAAGCAAGCCAAAAAGCTACCGTACAAAAATCTGTCAGCGTAATTTACGGAACTGCCTATAGGCCTTCCACGTCATCAGTCAATCCGTATGCTGCCTGCCACGTCAGCATTTTCCAGCAGGCTGTTTTTCAGCAATAAGACGGATGTGTGTGTGTGTGTGTACTGGGCGACCACGTCACCAGTTTGTGACAAGAAGCAACTAAGCATAATAATCTTGGCCAAAGGGAAGAGAAGTTATCACTATGTATGGATTTCAAACGGGCAGCAATGTACATTGAAATGGTTGAACAAAAGTTATGGATGACAAAGCTTCAATACGACGCACCATTGGAAACTAAATGGGAAGCTTTCAAGAAAGTTATTTGTTCTTGTGCCGAAGAATGCTTGCCATAAAGCATCTCCATGGTATCAACAAAGATAGATCACTCAAAAGGTGGTTTAATAAACAATGTCAAGATGCTCGAAAGTCCTTGATAAAGCTTGATGCAACCATGGACAAAGACAACTATCAAAGTCATTTGCATACATACAAGGCATTGATTCAAAAGAAGAGAAAAAGATGGGAAGTAAAGCAACAACTTTTTCAAGTCCAAAAAAAGGCACATGCATGTGGAAAATTTTGGAGAAACTTGAGGGACAGGCGGGTTGAGAACTTTGGTAACTTGAATCTTGTAAATATGTACACACATTGTAGGCAATTATATGAGCAAGCACATGCTGAAAAAATGTCATTTTATGGTTCACTCCCATGCATGTCCTCTTTTTTTACTATTGAGGATGTATGCGGTGGGCTTGAAAAGTTGGCCACTCGCAAAGCGGGAGATCTTCAAGGTATCAAGCCGGAGATGATCAAATACAGGGAGATTTTCCCCATGAGTGGATGTGTGATATGTTCAACCTTGCACTTCAACATGGTATGCCTTATGATTGGAGTACTAATTGGATTAAGCCTTTGCATAAAGGACGGAATGTAAAGAATGTAAATAACTACCGGACTATAATGATTAGGTCTCTTATGGCAAAGTTATTTGGGTGCATAATGGAGATGAAATTAAGTGATTGGGCTGAAGAGAATGACAAGCGTGCAAAAGTACAAGCGGGTTTTCGTCGATGCCATAGCACCATTGATCATCTTGTCACTCTTCATGTTCTCATGATGGAAAGTCGGTTCAAAGGCAAGCAATTGTGTTGTTGTTTAGTGGACTTTAGAGAGCCTTTGATATGATTCCACGTAACAATTTGTAGAGAAGGATGGAAGAACTCCAAGTACCAAGTGAGTTTATGCTTGCAATTTCTCGAACCTATGAGAAGGTGATTTATCAATTGCGCATGGGAAGAGAAATTTCAGAAATTTTTGTAAGCACTATTGGGTTAAACAAGGATGACCGTTGTCACCAACTCTCTTTGGTCTATGGATCGATCAATTGGAACAAATGGTACTTGAGTTTATGCAAGCAGAAGGCATTGAAGAGGTTCCTATTTGCAATGTGGTAATTATGCTTTTGTTGTATGCGGATGATGTTGTGCTTCTAGCACACACTTTAGAAGATGCACAAAAGCTTATAGTTGTACTTGAGAACTTTTGCTTGCATAGTGGGTTGATTGTGAATGAATCCAAAACAAAGGTTATGCTTGTGAAACCAACCATAAAGAGAAGCCATACATTGTGTACAACAATGAGACACTTGAAGTTGTTGAGAGCTTTAAGTACCTTGGCCTTGAGGTTCCGTCCAATCACAAGTGGCATGAATGTGCTATGCATCGTTTCAAAACGGAAAAGAAAACATATTATGCATTTGAGAACATGTGTAGTGCGGGAAACATCAAGTGTTGGGTTCTCAAGAAGTACCTTTTTGATGCATTGGTGACACCGGTTCTTCTTTATGGAGTTGGAAGTGTGGGGCGGGAGCATCTTAAAGTCTACTTGAAAAGAGTTTGAGAATGTCCAAAAGTGTTTTCTTACAAACTTTCTCGAAGTTAAGACACAAATACCATATATACTCCTACTTCTTGAGTCGGGATCTCTTCCAATTGAGGTTATGGGCATGGAAAGGGTTGTGGAGTACATGATAAAGATGCGTCAAAACCCCTCACATCGACTTCCTACAATTGCATGGGAAGCAAGCAAAAAAGTTTAAAAGATGCATAAAAGCAAGATTTTGAGCACGGGATGGATGCAAGACATAAAGAAGTGGTTTGGGAGATGGGATGCATTACACTTCCTACATGATGCTTAAATTGACTCCCAAGTGAATGAAGCTTTTCTACAACGCCAATGTGTTACCGCTTGGGAGAAATCCGGAGGGTCACGATTCATCCATTACACCACCCATATTGCCCCCAACTACAAAACCATGTTCTTCGTTGAAAGAGGAAACCATACTCACACTTACATGCTTGAGTCTATCCCCTCGTCAACAATACACACTATTGCACCCATTCGGCTTAGCTCCCATTTCCTTCGATGCAAGACGGGGCGTAGGGGCAATGGAGAAGAGTCAAATCGATTGTGCACATTATGCTCACAGCAAGTTTGAGAGTCTGAGTACCACACACTACTAGAGTGCTCAGTTTTAACTTTTTGATCACATCCGAACTTGCTTCTCTCACATTTTCTGCCATGACTTAGACCGACGTACTTTCCTCTCCCAGCCACAGTGTGGGCTCTCCATTGCGACTCTCATCACCACAGTTTTGGAGCATCGAGTCACTCATCAACCATACACATACTACATCACATATAATATTTGACCTCCGAGGACGATAATAGAATCTCTCTCTCTCTCTCTCTCTCTCTCTCTCTCTCTCTCTCTCTCTCTCTCTCTCTCTCTCTCTCTCTCTCTCTCTCTCTCTCTCTCTCTCTCTCTCTCTCTCTCTCTCTCTCTCTCTCTTTTGGCGGGCGAGCAGGTCTGTGGCGGGCAAGTCTGGCGCGAGGCTGAAGCTTTGTGGCGGGCAGGTCTGGCGCGAGGCTTAAGGTCTGTGGCGGGCTGAGTGCGAGGCTGTGACAGGTTTCATGCGTTCGGGACAAGCAGCACAGTGACTCTCTCTCTCTCTACACACTCAGTTCGAGCAGTGTGCAACATTCTGTGGGCAACGTGCAACATTCCACAGGGAAGCGCTGCCTGTGCATTAGGGTTTTGGGCGAGAGAGGTGGAGCAAGCAGGAGCTCGCGCGAAGGGCAGGCAGCGAAGAAGTCCTACGCGTAGCATGTCCTAGCAACCCTACGTGTAGCAAGTCCCAGCAAACGCGCACCCTTCGCCTACGAGTAGGAAGTCCCAGCCTTAGAGAAAATTTTAAGCCTTAAGGTAAAAAGCCTTAAGATAAAATATTTTAAGTTTGTCCTATTCTCCCTAGTACCCTACCCCACATTTGGGGCTCAGGTTCGATGGATCCGCCTACCGAAGGGGAAGGGCCGGGTGTAGATAGCTACACCACCCCAAAAAAAACAACAGCTACATTTAAGCGGAGAAACAGAGATACTGTACTATCAACAGGATCATTACGAGTGGGGAAAACGTCCAAGATACATGATGAACTAATGATGGAGAAGGTCCAGATGATGCTCAAATCAGAACTAAACTACATGAGAAATGACATCAGGAAGGAAATGCACGCGAGCGCTGAGAGCTATAGGAACTCCATGTATGGAGACATGATGAGAGAACTAAGGAGAGAGATCCGGGGGATACAGAATGAGGAGATTCAGATCTTGAAAACGGAAGTACGAAACCTAATCAAGGCCGAAGTAAATGTAACAGAATGAGTTATGCAAAAGAAACTCGATGAGGCAGTAGCAAGTTTTGAAGCATGGAGAACAAATATGGAAAAGCACATGGGGGGAAAAAGATGCAATAATTGAGGAGCTAAAAGGAGAACTTGCGGCTTGCAAATCTGCAACTAAGGAGAAGGGAGACGACCAACCTTCGGTGCTGAAGGAGCTCGAGGACATGAAAGATCAAATGAAAACTCTACGAGAAGGAGATGAACAGAAATCGAAAACGGCATCTTCATGGGCGGAACATCTTTTTAAGACACAAGAAAAGGTTGATGAAGCACAGAAATGGATTGAGGATGCGAAGAAAGGGAAGGCCCAGATGCTCGAGACCACACCTACTTCTACCATTATTAATATGACCATTGAGGAAGAGCAGAAAAGGAAGAATCGGGCTCTGCATGTGCCGGTCACAGGAGTCAAAGACAGAGAGAATGTAGATGAAGAAGTGAAGGAACTGCTACAACGCATGGGCATCACAGAGCCTACTCACACAAGTGCATGGAGAGTGGGCAAGAAAGGAATCGCTGAGAAGGGAAACGTAAAGGACCGGGCACTTATTCTCCGCTTCCTGAATATAGAAACAAGGAAAGAATTTCTAAAGAAGAGGCCAACTCTTAAGAAAACCGGTATTTTCCTGGGAGATGACCTTACATTGGCACAAGTGGCACACATGCAAGAGTTGATGCCAGAGATCAGGGCAGCAAGAGAAAAGGGGAAAATCGCCTTTTATAGAGGAGGGAAAGTAGTGGTTCTGGAAAAGCGCTCAGCATGACGGTGCGAGACCTATGGGGCGACGCTCCAGATAGCAGCGTGGAATTGTAATGGGTCATATAGGCTAGATGTAGGTGCCTTTGAAGACAGCTTTAGGGACAGAGACATAGTTTTCTACTCAGAGACACACCAGATACCGGGACAACGTATGCCACATGTGAAGGGTTATTTATGGGAAACAGCTGGTCGACCAGACGAGATCTCTACAGGGTAGCCGGGGGTTAGGAGGAGTAGCAGTCTTATTTAAAGAGGAGCTGAAACCACTACTATAGATTATCAGGAAAGATGAGCAAGCAAGGTATATGTGGGTGAGAATGAGAGCCGAGACAGGTAGATTTCTATATATCGCTATATGCTACTTCCCTCCAAGTACCTCAGTCTACTCCTCACCTAAAGGACAGTCCCCTTTCTCCATATTGAATAATGACATATGGGAGTTCTCTAGAGATGGAGACATAGTTCTCTTAGGAGACTTTAATGCCAAAACGGCCAACTCTCAAGCAGTATTCTATGATACTTCTGAGGAAATGCTCAGAGAAGTGGATTTATCACAAAGGGGGCTTACTAGAAACTCACAGGATAAAGAACACACTGAATATGGGAGACATCTCATGGAGATGGCAACCATACATGGTTTGTCCATACTTAATGGTCTAGAGAATTTCCCGTTATCTGGGGGATTCACATGCTTCCCACACACGCATGGGGTCAGTACAGTGGATTATGTCATGACTTCACCAAGCTTTATTTCTAGTATCAAGGACTTTAAGGTGGGACCCAGACCGGTTGGGATTGCAGTGGATCATGCTCTCTTGACCTTATCAATCTCCTTCCAATACAATGCCTCTCAAGTACAAAGGAAGAAGACACACACAAGATGTACTTTCACGCCAGAAACTGATTCAGTCTATGTGGAAAAGATCTATAATAGGATGCGGGCAGCCGAGCCAGTATATACTATAGAGGAGATTACTTCTCAGTTAACAGAGATACTACATGGAGCAGCACAAGAGGCATACCCACATACTCAACCTGATCAGAAGAGAGGAGCTGGGAACATGCCTCAAAACAGTTGGTATGACGAGGAATGCAGAGAGACGAGAATTCAGGTCCAAAAAGAGCTTACACTTGGGATCATCACATATAAGCAGTCTCGGATTGCTCTTCGGCGTATAGTACGTCGCAAGAAAAGGACATTTTTAGCCAAACTAGAGAAGGATTTATATCAGCTCTTCTTGAGTCAAGACTCACATGAGGCATGGCGCTTATTTCAAGAGCACTCGCCGCCTTCGACGATTACTTCTCCTGAGATCTGGGGTCAATATGTAACATCATTATATATGGTATCTGGACAGCCTCCATTACCAGATCCGCTAGAGCCATGCCCTGCTGCTAGTACTTTCTTTACTACGGAAATGGTGGAAAAAGCCATTGATAAGATGAAGACAAGAAGAGCATATGATCATGAAGGTTTAGTAGCAGAACATCTGATCCATGCCAGGGATCTACTTTCAGAAGTCCTTGCTCAGCTGTTTAATCGGGTCATGTGTGAAGGATTACCTGAATCTTGGAAATTATCTACTATCGTACCTATTTTCAAGTCAGGGGATCCTATGATACCCGGGAACTACCGCACCATTATGGTAGGTCACACTTTGACCCGACTGTACGCATCCATTCTTGAACAAAAATTGAGTAGATGGGCAGAGAATGAGGGCATAAGAGCAACAGGACAAGCTGGATTCAGAAGGGGTTATTCCACTTTAGATCATATTCTTACGCTCAGAGCCATTATTGAGGAAGGAAGAGCAAACGGGAGAAGGATGTATTGTTGCTTTGTGGATTTTCGGAAAGCTTTTGATACAGTACCAAGGGCCAGATTGATGCGCAGGATGCAAGAGTTAGGGGTCCCCAAAGAGATTATTTGGGGGATCATGGCTTTATACGGGTCAGTAACTGGTTATGTACGTACTCCAGAAGGGGATTCCGACATTGTTCATTCCACCGTTGGAGTAAAGCAGGGATGCCCACTGTCCCCTACTTTATTTGGTATGTACATAGATGAGGTATCAAATTACATTGATAGAGAGGGTGACAGAGGGGCTCAACTTGCAGGGTCATGGATCCCTTTGTTGTTGTATGCAGATGATATTGTATTGATAGCAGAATCACCAGATGGAATGCAGAGGCAGCTAGATGCATTACATAAATTCGCAGAGGACAGTGGCCTGTCGGTAAACTTGGGTAAAACCAAAGTTATGGTGTTTAACACCACACCGCAGTGGGTCAGGAGATCAGCACCTACATTTGCATATGGCCAGGATACAGTAGAGTACACAAATGCACACACATACCTTGGGGTGGTATTTGCAGGACCGAAGTTTACTCTTAAGAAAGCAGCGGATGCTAGATTATCCAGAGCCTCTGCGGCCTTGGGAGGGTTGGAGAGGATGTGTTCACAAGTGCAGTTTCACGAACCACGAACAAAACTTTGGCTCTTTGATACTGTGGTGGCTTCGGCTATGCTTTATGGGGTCCAGATTTGGGGACCATCTGTGGATCAGGATAATTGGAAGTCAATGGAGAGACCTTTGGTATCTATGATTTCCCGAATGATTAGAGCCAAGGCCTCCGTACCACACGCGATTACCCGAGCGGAACTAGCGGCCCCTCCGATAGAAATTGAAGCTCTTACCCGATCAGTGTCCTTTATACATGGTTTGTGGGATACAAATAATTGCCGATATACTAGACTGGCCCTCGGATCCTCTCAACAATTAGCAATGAAAGGGGATACATCATGCTGGTATGCGCAACTGTCCTCGTGGTTTCGGAGACACGGGTTCAGTATGGAAAGATTACCCCCCTTCCAATACTCTCTTGAGGCCCCATCACTGGCAATTACACGAACGGACATTAATAAAATCACCCGACAGGATCTTATACAGTTGGATACTAAGAGGACATGGGTAGACCCTACACAAGAATTGGGCACGAAGATGGCCGACTACAAAGAAAACTTCCTACAACTATCTGAAGATGGATTTGTGATTCGCCCAAGTTACATGGATACCCACCTGTCTCATGGTTTGAGATGTGCTATTGGTCAGATTCGTACATCCTCACACCAGTTGGAAATTGAATTTGGCACATTTAGGGGAATCCCACCTGAGAGCAGAATTTGCAAGTTATGCGGAATGGAGCCAGAGACAAAGTTACACTATATATGCCACTGCACAGTATACTATGAGATACGGGGGCGTTTTCATTGCCTCTTTAAAGAAGGCTTTGGACCTCTAGATAGAATCATGCAATACCAAGATCAAAGATGCTTAGGCTTGTACCTACTGGAACTACATTGGCACAGGGATAATCTAATGAGAAGACAAAGAGCACTACAGCCTCAGAGGCCGATCACAGATTTCTTCGGATCAAGAGAAGCAGGAGTGGAAGGAGAAGCAAGAGGCCAACAGCCAGCACAAAGGAGTACCCACAGTCATACCAAAGGCACGCTAATTGACAGAGCGACTGAGCTTAGGAAATCGAGACGACCACGACCAAGATGCAGAAGCACACTTAACCGGAGGGGACTACAACAAAGGATTAGAAGCATTCTAGCCAGACACCTAGAATGCTCCTAAGAAGTTTATTTAATACTTTGTATTTAGTTTTTCACATTTATTTTCACACTTTCACACTTTTCACACTTAGTACTTCAGTACTAAGGTACCCAGACATTGTAACAAATTCACCACTTTTGTATCAGTTTGGTCTCATAGGTCATTCTGGCCTTTTGAAGACGTTAATATAACATTTCATTTCATTTCATTCACACTCTCTCTCTCTCTCTCTCTCTCTCTCTCTCTCTCTCTCTCTCTCTCGCACTCGCACACACACACACACACACACACACACACACACACACACACACACACACACCAGAGAGAGATCCAAGAGCGCTACTACGGATCTTTGAAGGAGAGGCGCATCCGAGCATTCGTCGATCTGGCCGCCATCCTGTGCAGATTGTTCACACCTTACCCACCCATGCATCATGTCTTACACCCTGACTATAGTACTCGATGGCACTAGAGTTATAATGGCATGATTGTACTCCCCCTCAACATATAGGATTGCATCTTCTCCCTCATCTAGAGCTCGACCCTCCCCACTACATGTATCCCTCCCCTCATCCCTCAACCACCATATTAGATACTATCTTTACTTCTGTATCTTTTACCGTTCATGCCAACTTCATGGACACACACAGGACACCTACCTCATGTACTTTGATTTGTGGCCTCTAGCAAGAGGTTAAAAACTCTCTCTCTCTCTCTCTCTCTCTCTCTCTCTCTCTCTCTCTCTCTCTCTCTCTCTCTCTCTCTCTCTCTCTCTCTCTCTCTCTCTCTCTCTCTCTCTCTCTCTCGTCGGCTAGATCTTTAAGGTCTCTTGGGATAATTTCCTACGACGTTAAAACTCTCTTCTTCTTCTTCTTCTTCTTCTTCTTCCAAGTGTGGTAGATTGGTTATGGCATTTCCCTTTTGAATAACAGGTCTTGAGTTCAACTCTCCTCGTCGGATAGATCTTTAAGGTCTCTTGGGATAGTTTCCTACCACGTTAAAATTCTCTTCTTCTTCTTCTTATTCTCTCTCTCAAGGTAAGCCTGCTTTGATTTAGTGTCATTTCTGATCTTTGGCACGTTTATCATCCTTTGCGCCTCACAAGACATGGCTATGTACTCAATTAAACTACCAGTTTGTCAGTCAAAATGAGAGGCATGACCCAAGTTTTAAGAGAGAGTGCACACACCGGCCGTGTATCGCCTACATTCCAAGTACCAACAAAAACACGTAAAACTTGCTCTGGTTTAGCAACTCCAGCCGCTATCTGCATCAAGACCTAGTAAATGCATCCAAACAGTGGCATGAGCAACATTGCGTGAAGTAAAGCATTGAAACCCTTTTTATGTAACACAATACACATTGTACCTTTCCAGGAAACACCCTCTTTCCATCCTTTGAATACAACTCGTACCATTGTGCTTTTAGATTGCACAAACCCCCTGTTAATGAACGCAATTACCACATAATGAGATTAATATTCACGGTTCCAAGACAAAGGTTTACTTATGACCAGAGTTGGACTTGCCTTGAGGTTTGTTCAAAAGATCAGCAATAACAATATCCTTGCATTGTCCAAAGCACTCCGCTCCCAGCAAGCCCTTTCCAAACACTTGCACTGACAAGACTGAGCTCTGCATTGAAAAAGGGAAAGCCTGAATAGAAACATTTGCAAACGGCTGAAACCCAAGCAATCAAGATAAGGAAAAATTTGATGGAAAAGGGAGGACGTTCTAACCTTGGCTGAAACCCAAGCAATCAAGATAAGGAAAAATTTGATGGAAAAGGGAGGAAGTTCTAACCTTGGCGTCTTTCACGTCAAAAGTGAAGCTTTCATTCACAATTATAACTCCATATTCATCTGCCTTTCCTTTTATCTGCATTATGTTTTAAAGAAAAAAAGTGAATCCTTCTTACAAGCGACACCCTACATGCCAGCATGAGGGCACAATGAATAAGATCGTTTTTAGAAAGACAAGCTCAGTCAGTAAAACCCCCTAGCAAAGTCAAAACCGATACCAACACAAGATAGAGTATCAAAATCTTTTAAACTTTCCCCTCCTTTTCGACATGGTTTAGATCTTCACAATAACATCTATAAAACCTA